>NC_135370.1:184989135-185219135 GCF_049243985.1 Paroedura picta | reverse complement strand
TCCAACTAAAGGACTGGACAACCAAATCTAACTCCTAATGGCCACAGACTTAATGGCCAAGTTCACCTAGTTGATTTATGGGGCAATTTCCAGCTCTGCAATGCAAGGCAGTGCAATTTCAAATGTCCCAAGCAACACACTACCAGGTCTATAACAATAGTAAAATGGATGCCAGCCAGAGACAAGTCTGGACATGTGGTCTAAACATGTGGGAAAGAGTGGCTGACCCACTAAACACCTCCTCCCCACCCCAGGAAGATGCATAATTTAGAGCAATGGTTATCCCTTGAATTAATCCCATCAACCTCCAGCCTCACTTTCCCACACTCATTTACCCTAATTAAGCAATATTTAACACAATTCCCCAAATCCCAAATTTTCCCATATGGTAATCATAGGGTCATCAATCACCATTTGCACCTGCAGTCGGTTTCAGGTAGCCCATTAAGACCATTGATTCAAATGTATAGCAGACCTCCAGCTGAGCCAATCAGGATGCAGCAGGATATTAGAACAACACCAGGGCATTCTTAGTCTCCCTTTCCCCCCACAGGATATTCTTCCTTTGCTGCTGAGTCAGGCACTCCACAGATCTTGCCGGTTCCAACTTTTATGACCATTGACAGAGCAATCCTAAGCAGGTCTACCCAGAATCCTACTCAGGTCTACTTGATGGGGTTTACTCCCAGGGAAGTGTTCTTAGGATTGCACGGCTCTTTAAGTGCTGACATTTGGTCCCACATGTGCTTTGGATATGTCTTTGCCTTCTGTCTTCAGATTTCTGCAGCCAAGACTCTCCTGCCCATTCAGCTGACAATGAGATGGAATCATCTGCCTTGAGGCTCAAGGAGGCCATATATAACTGGGGGGGGGGGCTTCTTAGGTCCTGAGCTGTTCTCTGCATGCCGTCTTGCTCTCCATCTCCCTCAGGGGCGTATTGGCGGCCCGATTCCCATGAGTTTCCCGGCTCCCATTTCTACTGCTTCCATTACTGCCAATTTTTCATTCCTTAGCCTTTTGCCCTTCAGTATTGACTGCAAAATACAAGGATATTATAAATGACTCTGCTCGTATTGATGAAAACTTCAAACTGAGTTATTTCAAAGTTGAGAGCTGTCCAGGGGCCCTGTCCAATGCATCCCGATGCAGCGTTTGCATAAATGATGGAAGGGACATGTCAGAGGTTAGAACAGTGCCGTCCCGGTGCATTCCTTGGAGACTGGTCTCCCAGGAATAGGATGGCTTCCAAGCCACTTACATGAAATTCAGCAAGAAAAGTTTCTTTTTCTCCGACTGAATGTTAGACAAGAATGGCAAATTGAAGCTGCTACTGGGGCTTGGAGGAGGAGGAGGAGGAGAAGGAAGAAGGAAGAAGGGAGGAGGAGGAGGAGGAGGAGGAGGAGGAGGAGGAGGAGGAGGAGGAGAAGAAGGAAGAAGGAGGAGGACGAGGAGGAGGAGGAGAAGGAGAAGAAGAAGGAAGGAGGAGGAGGAGGAGGAGGAGAACAGATGGTTTTCATACCATGCTTTTCTCTACCTGAAGGAGTCTCAAACCAGCTTACAATCACCTTCCCTTCCTCTCCCCACAACAGACACCCTGGCCAGAGTCCTGATATTACTGCTCAGTAAGAACAGCACTATCAGGGCTGGGAGGAGCCCATGGGCAAACAGCTGGCTGTAATTAGAGGAGGAGGGAGTGGGGAATCTAAGGCAGTTCACCAGATTAGAAGGCACCACTCTAAACCACTATGCCACGCTGGCTCTCCATAGCTACACCATAGCGGGACATGCAGAATAATCCTGAGATCTAGTGAGCCAAATGCGGAAACCAGACCTTGGTTCCAATTGCTCATCTGTCCAGGACCCCCTCCCCAGCCTGCACACACAGCTCTGCACACCTGCTACCACTTGTGCATTGGTTCAGGCCATTCTGATGCGCTTCCTGGTGCTCCAGGCAAGCTCCCGCAGCAGCCCATGACCTGAACAGGGGGCCAGAGGGAAGCCTAGGGTTACCCCCGTTAGTATGGGAAATCCTTGGAGGTTTGAAGAGGGGTCCCTGGGAAGGCAGGAACGCCACTGAGAAGACATAAGAAGCTGAGGGATCAAGCCAGTGGTCCATCCAATCCCACACTGTGCCTCACAGTGGCCAAACCCAGGGGCTCTCCGGAGGTCCACCAGCAGGGCCAGAACTCTAGTTGCCTTCCCACTGTCCCCCCCCCCATGCACCCCAGGCATACGAGAAGCTTTCTAAGTGCAGGCCACTCTTTTTATTCACACTAATAATTAGAAACCTTTCCGGCATGAGTGGGGGCTCTGGCCCCCTTCCCAAATCTCCCTTTCCCAGGAAAACAAGTGTTGTTTCCTCTCCCTCCCACTGTGTTATGGAAGGGCATGGAGGGCTTCGAAAACAAATGGCAGATTTAGGAAGCAAACAAAAGCACCTTCCCCGCTATGGGGTGCCCGCCTCCCAGCTCCATGCACTGATTCCCCAGGTCAGGTTCTTCATTATGCTTGCAGGTCAAGCACATAGTACAGAGAGCAGTAAGAACAAAGCAACTCTTCCGCCATCAACTGGGCTGCAGGTAAGTTTGTTTGACAGACATAAAAATATCAGTGGAGCCCTGCTGGATTGCAGTAAGCACACAGTCTGACCCAAGAAAAAGCTGGTCCATCCAGTCCAGAATCCGGCCTCACACAGCGGCTAATGACAGGGCAAAGGGGCTTAGGCCAAGTAGAGCCCAAGGTCATAGCTGGTTGCATGTGGGGGAGTGCAGAATCGAACCTGGCATGCCAGATTAGAAGTCCGCACTCCTAACCACTACATCAAACTGGCTCAAACCACTACACCAAACTGGAGGACCAGCAACTGGGCAGAGAGGCCGAGGCCTTCCTAAGGACATCAGGAGAGCCCTGCTGGGTCAGACCAGGGGTCCCTCCAGTCCAGCCTCCTGTCTCACTCAGGGGCCAGCCAGTTCCTCTGGAGGGCCAGCAACAGGGCAGAGAGGCCGAGGCCTTCCTAAGGACATCAGGAGAGCCCTGCTGGGTCAGACCAGGGGTCCATCCAGTCCAGCCTCCTGTCTCACACAGGGGCCAGCCAGTTCCTCTGGAGGGCCAGCCACAGGGCAGAGAGGCCGAGGCCTTCCTAAGGACACCAGGAGAGCCCTGCTGGGTCAGACCAGGGGTCCATCCAGTCCAGCCTCCTGTCTCACAAAACTGGTCATTCAGTTCCCCTGGAGGACCAGCAACAGGGCAGAGAGGCCAAAGCTTTCATCAGAGCCCTGCTGGACCTCACCATTTAGTCCAGCCTCCCACCTCACACTGTGTCCAGCCAGTTTCTCAGAGGGCCAGTGCCAGGACAGAGGCTGAGGCCTTCCCCTAATGGCTCCAGAGTTAGGGGTTCACTGCCTCCGAAGTGGAGGTTCCCTTCAGTCACCATGTGGTCAGCCAACCCCGAGATAACACCAGCAAAGTCATCCTTTGTCACTCCTCCCCAAATATATTAATTCCACCCGATGGACTCATTTGCAGCAAAGTTTTCAGCACCCCTAATTAAGAGCAGCTCATTGAAAGTAAACAAACAAAGAGAAAACAGCCTTGCTTAGGAAGCCAAAACCCAGCAGGAAGCAGAAAGTCCTACAGATTCCCGCCATGCACCTGCAGGTGGGTTGGTTTTGGGCTTGGCAAGGAACATCAGGTCTTTCTGCCCTCCTCTTTGTACACCTGGGTCACGCCCCCCCCCTGCCCGGTCCTCTGAGTGCATTTTTGTTAGATTTTTCAAACACCAGTGCCCTGTGCTAGGTGACCTTGAGAATATATCTTCAGGAAAGAACGTCAGGGCTCCTGGCGTCTCCTTGCAAAGTACAATACAACACCTGTCACAAAGAAGAATGGTATGACAAATGTTTGCACAATGTTTCCACCTCTCACTGCTATCTCCTTACCGTGGGGGGAGTAGGGATGTGCATGCCAACTAACTCATGAAATGGCTAAGTGAAAAAAATCATTTTTGGTTCTTGTCAATCCTGACAGCAGTCAATCCTAACGTATGTGATTGCAAAAGAAAATGACAATTGGAAATTGGCAACACTGTGTTATAAATTAATACCTGACATCTTCAGTGGGTGCTTCTCACAGCTGCTGGAGGCAGAAGCAGACTGGGGAAGAGTATGAGTAGGCACACCATGGGAACAAATTAACCAATGAGAGCAAATTAGGCTATGAGTGACATAGACTATATCCAACCAGCAGAGTTAGCAAATATTCCCACTGACCTGGGGTCATGCTCCCGCTGCCACCTCCTGCAGCTGAGCCAGCTCTGGCGGAAGAAAGAGGGGCCTCTGAATGTGCAGCAAGGGAAAACAGCAAAATTCAGCCAAGAGGCATCTTTGGTGCAGCCGCAGATGCATTCCAGTCCTGACAGCTCGCCTGAACAATGTAGACAAAGCAGAAGGGTGGTGTTTTCTGAACGCAGAAGGAGCCAGAGGCTGCAGGCACACTGTCAAAGTAGATGGGGCCCAGCTGGGATAGCTCCTGGGGAGGATGAGTGAGTCCTCCCCCAGGTGCAGCCAATTAGCTGGGCTGCTTTTAGGAGAGACAGCAGCAGCCCTTTGGCGTGGATGCAAGCCATGCAGAAGCCCTCCTGTCTGACTTGGATTCCTTGGTCTGCAAACCTCTGACTCCCATCGGCTTCCCTGACTCCTGGCAAACGGCTTTTGACTACACACCTGGTAATTGGACTGGCTTTGTTGAATATGTGCTTATCCGGACTTTGACCTTGGCTTTCCCTCGACTACTCTTTGCCTCGCCCTTAACTCTGCTTGCTTTGATTCCTAATGACTTGGACTTGGACTTTGCTCTGGTGTGGACTTTGGCTAGGCTCTGCATCCCAGGCACCTCCTGCCACTGGGGTGGCCGCCTAAGGCAGCATGCCTGGTTTGAGATGATAAGTTCTGACTATTGATTGCATTTGTTACACGGTGTTTAGTAGTTTCTGGAAGGTCTCTGAACTCTCTGAGAATGAAAGAGAGAGAGAGAGAAAGGACTCTAGTATAATATATATATATATATATATATATATATATATATATATATATATGCTACTGTGCCATTTCCTATCCCATATAAGTACATTAAGCTCTTGTGTTGACAGATTCTGCTCAGCTGTCCCTTTGCTGTTGGTAGCTGATTGTTGCTATTCCAACCTGTGTTGCAGGACATTCGGGGTGCTCTGATGCTCTGGGCGCATGAGGGACTGAGTGGCTGAGGCTGGCTGCATTCCTGACCTTCAGTCCCCTTCCACGTCTAGCTTGGGCTTCACTGTGGGTATGGTGCCATGGTTATTTGCAGCGCATGCACGCCGTGAATGACTTCGTGGTGCGTGGCAGGTTTCTCCCCCTGCCCTGCCTGGCAGGCCCCCTTGAGCTGCCTGTCTTGGCTTGCCACCCCCTTCTCTCTACCTGCTTGGCCAGCCAGAATATTAATCACTTGCAAAACAGAGACACTTTCCACTTTCTGCCCCCAACCGAACGGGGAGGGCGGCATTCACGAGATGTGTGGCTGCTGCGATTTTATTTCAAATTGGGAGAGCTACAGCTGAAAGTGTGTTTCCCATTGGGCCAAAGAAAACTAAATCAGAATGATGGATGAGGAGGAGAGTAAGGAACAAGATGCAAAACGTGAAGGCCGTTCCGGTGTGCTCCCCACGGAGAGGGCCTTCCTGGTCCTTCCTCCTCTTTCACCTCTCCGACTTCTCCATGCTCGGCTAGCCTCTGCCTGCAGCAGTCCTGGCCATGGGGTGGAGACTGTGCTGGTTGCCCTGACGGATGATCTCCGGTGCCAGCTGGGTCAGGGAGGTTCGGCCATCCTCGTTCTTTTAGAGCTGTTGCCCCCATTTGATGTGGTCGACCACTCCAAGACGGAGGTCCTGTGGCTGGGGAGAGGGGGGCAGGGCAGGAAGCGCGTCTCCCATGCCTGGACGGGGTGCAACTAACACCTGCACCCCAACTGCCAGGGATCTGGGGGTGATCTTTGATGCCTCCCTTACCACGGAGGCTCAGATCACAAAGGTAGACCGAACTGTGTTTTTCCACCTGTGTCAAGCTGGCCTCCTAGTGCCTTACCTGTCTCTGTCTACCTATAAGACGTCTCTTGCTTTGGAGGGATGGACCAGAACCAAGAAGGCAGAAACAATCTCCCCCAATTCAATCTACTAAGTCCATCCGGTTCTGGTCCGTCTCTCCAGGGCAAGGGATGTCTTCTGTAGGAGACATTCCCGTGATCTCTTGTCCGCAGGCCTTTCAAACGACCTTGGCAGAGGTGCTCTTCTGAGCTGCCTTCCCCTTGAGGATGAGCCGTCTTTTGCTGCTCCGAAGCTGTCATAAGTGGGCATTTATCAGGCAGCAGAAATGGAGATATTCTGTGTGGGGTTTTTAGCTCTCGCTGTGAGACCGTGAATGTGGCTGGTGTAATCTGGGATAGTTTCTGGGGGGGCTTTATGATGTTTGATTGCGGGTTTGGTGCACTGCTGGGAGCTGATTCTAAGACAGGCAGGCTAAGCAAGTTCTAAAATAAACACAGAAGATAAAATTGGATCTGCGCAGGGCTTGGTCTGTGACTCTCACTTCGGCCTGCTGCTCAGCAGCAGCCAATTCTGGGGTTGCCCAGCCTAGGTGGTGAAAGGCCTGGAGATCTTGAGGTGAACCTGGGGAGGGTCCTCAGGAGGCCTAATGCTGCCAGATGCACAGATAGTGGTGGTTCCAGGAGAACTCCAGGCCTCACCAGGAGGATGGCAACGGCAACCACATCCAGTTATCTGACTTGTGGAGGTGCAAAGATGGGGCCCAAAACCTTTCCTCCATCTATCACCAGTAGTTTGTTTTGAGATTTTTAGGCCACCCCTTTCCAAAGAGGGCTTGGGGCGGCTCCCATAAATGGATTAGAATAATAGAATCATAGAATCACAGAATCCTAGAGTTGGAATGGGGCCATACAGGCCATCTAGTCCAACCCCCTGCTCAACGCAGGATCAGCCCAAAGCATCCTAAAGCATCCGAGAAAAGTGTGTATCCAACCTTTGCTTGAAGACTGCCAGTGAGGGGGAGCTCACCACCTCCTTAGGCAGCCTATTCCACTGCTGAACTACTCTGACTGTGAAAAACTTTTTCCTGATATCTAGCCTATATCGTTGTACTTGAAGTTTAAACCCATTACTGCATGTCCTCTCCTCTGCAGCCAACAGAAACAGCATCTTGCCCTCCTCCAAGTGACAACCTTTCAAATAGAATCATAGAATCATAGAATCATAGAGTTGGAAGGGGCCATACAGGCCATCTAGTCCAACCCCCTGCTCAACGCAGGATCAGCCCTGAGCATCCAGGAGAAGGATCTGTCCAGCCACTGCTTGAAGACGGCCAGTGAGGGGGAGCTCCCCACCTCCTGAGGCAGCCCCTTCCACTGCTGAACTAGACTCCTAGAATCCTAGAGTGGGAAGGGGCCATGCAGGCCACCTAGTCCAACCCCCTGCTCAACGAAGGATCAGCCCTGAGCATCCTAAAGCATCCAAGAAAAGTGTGCATCCAACCTTAGCTTGAAGACTGCCAGCGAGTCTTTAAATACAAATGTATATAGAACAAGAGAGAGACATACTAAAAACTAGTTTCCATCAATGCTAATGCAAGTGCTTGATCCCAGAAATATCCTAACAAAGTGTGTTGTACAACTGGGTGTGTTGTACAACCTGGCTTGAGATGGGGACCAGCAATCTGGGCAGAACCCAAATGTGGGGTATGCAGTCGCCTTCCCTTTCCTCTCCCCACAACAGACACCTGGGGAGGGATGGGAGGCTGAGAGAGGCCGGGTATTCCTGCTCGGTCAGATCACCCAGCTGGCTGCATGTGGAAGGGGAGCGCAGAATCAGACCCAGCTCACCGGATTAGAAGTCCGCACTCCTAACCCCTCCACCAAGCGGGCAACCAAACACCTGGCGGAAGAGCGTCATTTTGCAGCCTGACTGATGTCAGGGCTGCAAAAGGTCTCTTTGGTGCCGCAGAATGTCAGCAGGTCTGAGAGAGCTCGGGGGGGGGGGCATATATGGAGAGGCAAATCCTCAGGTGTGCAGGTCTCAGATCACGTAAGGCCTTAAAGGTGAAGCCCAATGCTGCAAACCTGATCCGGATCTACCTACCTGTCTGTCTGTCAAGTCTGTTTGGTTCTCTGTCTCTCTCTCTCTCTCTACCCCTGGAGGTTGGCAAGCCCAGAGGCCCCCCTCACCCTTCCACCAGGATCTTTATTGCATACAAACCTCTTAAGGCCAGAAACCAGCCACGGCCCAGCTGTTGCTGCTGCCTGGTCTTTTGGCGGGGAGAAGATTGTAATTGCGAGGGAGAAGGTTTTGTTTTCCTCTCCCCCTGCTGCCGTCAGGCCTTTCCCTCCCCTCTGATCGGGGGGGGGGGGGAGATGCACCTGCGTCTGCAGAGCCGCCAGCTTCCTCCAGCGCCAGGCCAGGCCAGGCGGGGCCCTAAACATTCAATAAAGAGGCAAAACAGGAGTTGAGCAAATGGCAGCGAGGAGCTGGGGGGCCCCGGACCAGGCAAGCGTTGGCAGGAGTTGCGGGGAAGAAGGAGGGGGCTCTGCTGCCCTCCCCCGGGGCCCCCCAGGCACAGCAAAGGCAGGCTGAAGAGGAGGGGCCATTCTGTGGCTGTGACCCCTCCTGCCGCCACCCCCCTTCGGTCCCAGGGTGACCCGTCCTTTGGGCTCCCCCTTCTGCAGCAGGGATGGCCCAGGATGGGCCCAATTACCTAAACTGGGACTCTTGCCTGGGAGTAGCTGGATTAGAATCCAGGAGCACCTTAGAGACCGGCAGCCCCTTCCGCTTCCGGGACACGAGCCCTTGAGAGTCAAAGATTCCTTCATCAGATCCCCGCAAGGCTCCCTGAAGCAAGTGAGGGAACAGCCGCTGAGGGGGATTTCCTCAGGGAAGCCACACCTTTTGGCCCAATGTGAATCCCACCCATGGAGGATTCAGCCTGCGGAGAAAATGCCCTTCCATTGCCCTGAAGTTCCTGCCCATCAGCTTTGTTTTGGGAACCAGGAAATATCAGCAAGGCCAGCTGTCCTCACTCAGCCCCTCAGGTGGGTGGCCAAAGCCCACCTGCTGGGCCAGGACCTCTCAAGAGCTGCCAAACACCTGACATGTTCACAGCCAGAGTAGTTCAGGAGTGGAATAGGCTGCCTAAGGAGGTGGTGAGCTCCCCCTCACTGGCAGTCTTCAAGCAAAGGTTGGATACACACTTTTCTTGGATGCTTTAGGATGCTTAGGGCTGATCCTGCGTTGAGCAGGGGGTGGGACTAGATGGCCTGCATGGCCCCTTCCCACTCTAGGATTCTGTGATTCTAGTTCAGCAGTGGAAGGGGCTGCCTAAGGAGGTGGGGAGCTCCCCCTCACTGGCCGTCTTCAAGCAGAGGCTGGACAGATCCTTCTCCTGGATGCTGGAGGCTGATCCTGCACTGAGCAAGAGGTGGGACTAGATGGCCTGCATGGCCCCTTCCCACTCTAGGATTCTAGGAGTCTAGTTCAGCCGTGGAAGGGGCTGCCTAAGGAGGTGGGGAGCTCCCCCTCACTGGCCGCCTTCAAGCAGCGGCTGGACAGATCCTTCTCCTGGATGCTGGAGGCTGATCCTGCACTGAGCAGGGGGTGGGACTAGATGGCCTGCATGGCCCCTTCCCACTCTAGGATTCTAGGAGTCTAGTACAGCAGTGCTAGTACAGCAGTGGAAGGCTAGTACAGCAGTGGAAGGGGCTGCCTAAGGGGAGCTCCCCCTCACTGGCCGTCTTCAAGCAGGGGCTGGACAGATCCTTCTCCTGGATGCTGGAGGCTGATCCTGCACTGTGCAGGGGGTGGGACTAGATGGCCTGCATGGCCCCTTCCCACTCTATGATCCTATGATCCCACATGCCTCCTGATTGCTAAACCCTGGCTCAGGTTAAGCTTGGGAAGAACTGGCTGGCCCCTGTGGGAGACAGGAGGCTGGACTGGAGGGACCCCTGGTCTGACCCAGCAGGGCTCTCCTGATGTCCTTAGGAAGGCCTCGGCCTCTCTGCCCTGTTGCTGGCCCTCCAGAGGAACTGGCTGGCCCCTGTGTGAGAGAGGAGGCTGGACTGGATGGACCCCTGGTCTGACCGTGCCTCCTTCCAGTCCTCTGATGCTCCATCGGAGGTTCGGATCCCCGTCTAGCCGTTCCTGGCAATGATCCCTGCTGGTTTGGGATTGTTCATAACTGGGGGGAGCTGATACTCCCACCGGGCTGCACCGATATCTCCGTGAGACTCCGTCGGCCTCCTCCAAAGCAGCTTAAGCCTATTAAGAGTTTTGGGAACGAAGGAGGAGAGCTAATCCTGGCCCTGCTGTCTTCACACCGAAAGGCTGATCTGTGCTGTTAATTGTTTCCCCGCCGGTGTTCATCTGAGATTACTGAAGAAGAAGAGTTGGTTCTTAGGTGTCGCTTTTCTCTACCCAAAGGAGTCTCAAAGCGGCTTCCAGTCGCCTTCCCTTTCCTCTCCCCACAACAGACACCCTGTGTGGGAGGGGAGCCCGAGAGTGCCCTGATATTGCTGAAGAAGAAGAAGAGTTGGTTCTTATACGCCGCTTTTCTCTACCCGAAGGAGTCTCAATGGAGCTTACATTTGCCTTCCCTTTCCTCTCCCCACAACAGACACCCTGTGAGGGAAGGGAGATCGAGAGAGCCCTGAGATCACTGCTCGGTCAGAACAGCTTTCTCAGTGCCAGATTAGAAGTCCACACTCTACACTCTAACCACTACACCAAACTGACCCCCCCTGCTGCCATGCTGATGCACATCACACTGAGCTGTCCCAGGCCAGGGCAGTCCACGTATGCTGGGGGACCCCCACCCCTGAGCGTACACAGGAAGCCGTGGGGCATGCCACCCCACCACAAGGACCAGGAGCAGCCCAGCATGGCTGCTGCCGTGCATAATCGGTCTAGGTAAGCATGTGTAGCAAAATAAGAGTATTCCACTGTAAAATACCCCCTTCAAGGATCGCTGCCTTGTTGTGGCAAGGGGGCTTGCGTAGTTCAGTGAAGCTATGAGCTATGCCGTGCAGGGCCACCCAAGACGGACAGGTCATAACTGAGAGCTCTGACAAAAGGTGATCCACTGGAGAAGGCAATGGCAAACCACTCCAGTATCTTTGCCATGAAAACTCTATGGACAGTTCCAATAGGCATAACGATATGACGCTGGAAGATGAGCCCCTCAGGTCGGAAGGTGTCCAATATGCTACTGGGGATGAGCAGACGGCTAGTACGAGTAGCGCCAGAATGAATGAAGCGACTGGGCCAAAGCCGAAAGGACGCTCAGTTGTGGAAGTAACTGGTGGCGAAAAGACAGTCCGATGCTGTAAAGATTTTTATTCCATAGGAACCCGGAACGTCAGATCCATGAATCAAGGCAAGCTGGACGTGGTTAAACAAGAAATGACAAGACTGAACATCGACATTTTAGGAATCAGTGAACTAAAATGGACAGGAATGGGTGAATTTAATTCAGATGACCATCAGGTATACTACTGTGGACAAGAATCTCGCAGAAGAAATGGAGTAGCCTTCATAATCAATAAGAGAGTAGGAAAAGCAGTCTTGGGATACAATCCCCAAAATGACAGAATGATCTCAGTTCGAATCCAAGGCAAACCATTCAACATCACAGTGATCCAGGTCTATGCCCCAACCACTGCTGCTGAAGAGGATGAAGTTGATCAGTTCTATGAAGCCCTACAACACCTTCTAGAAGCAACGCCCAAAAATGATGTGCTTATCATCATGGGGGATTGGAATGCTAAAGTAGGAAGCCAAAAGATAACCGGGATAACAGGGAAGTTTGGCCTTGGAGTACAAAATGAAGCAGGGCACAGGCTGGTAGAATTTTGTCAAGAGAATACAATGGTCATAGCAAACACTCTTTTCCAACAACCCAAGAGACGACTCTACACATGGACATCACCAGACGGTCAACACAGAAATCAGATTGACTATGTGCTCTGCAGCCAAAGATGGAAAAGTTCTATCCAGTCAATAAAAACAAGACCAGGAGCTGATTGTGGTTCAGATCATGAGCTTCTTGTTGCAAAATTTA
The DNA here is from genome assembly GCF_049243985.1 of Paroedura picta. Classification (NCBI taxonomy): domain Eukaryota; kingdom Metazoa; phylum Chordata; class Lepidosauria; order Squamata; family Gekkonidae; genus Paroedura; species Paroedura picta. Next base: position 185,206,986 of record NC_135370.1, on the reverse strand, counting down.
GGCTTAAATTGAAGAAAGTAGGGAAAAGCACTAGGCCACTCAGGTATGAACTAAATCATATCCCCGACGAATACACAGTAGAGGTGACAAATAGATTTAAGGAATTAGATCTGATAGACAGAGTGCCTGAAGAACTATGGACGGAAGTTCGCAACATTGTACAAGAGGCAGCAACTAAAACCATCCCAAAGAAAAAGAAATGCTAGAAATCAAAATGGCTGTCTGAGGAAGCTTTACAAATAGCTAAGGAGAGAAGGGAAGTGAAAGGCAAGGGAGAAAGAGAAAGATACACCCAATTGAATGCAGAATTCCAGAGAAAAGCTAGAAGAGATAAGAATGCCTTCTTAAATGAACAGTGCAAACAAATAGAAGAAAACAATAGAATGGGGAGGACCAGAGATCTTTTCAAGAAAATTGGAGATATGAAGAGAACGTTTCATGCAAAGTTGGGTATGATAAGGGACCAAAATGGTAGGGACCTCACAGAAGCAGAAGAGATTAAACAAAGGTGGCAAAATTATACAGAACAACTATACAAGAGCGAGCTTAACATTCCTTATGACCACAGTGGGGTAGTTACTGACCTGGAGCCAGACATCCTGGAATGTGAAGTCAAATGGGCCTTAGGAAGTCTGAGCAACAATAAAGCTAGTGGTGGTGACAGCATTCCAGTTGAACTATTCAAAATCTTAAAGGACGATGCAGTAAAAGTGCTACACTCAATATGCCAGCAAATTTGGAAAACTCAACAATGGCCACAGGATTGGAAAAGGTCAGTTTACATTCCAATCCCAAAGAAGGGCAATGCCAAAGAATGTTCAAACTACCGCACCATTGCACTAATTTCTCATGCTAGCAAAGTTATGCTCAAAATTCTACAAGCTAGGCTCCAGCAATATGTGGACCGAGAACTTCCAGAAGTACAGGCAGGATTTCGAAGAGGCAGAGGAACTAGAGATCAAATTGCCAACATACGCTGGATCATGGAGAAAGCTAGGGAGTACCAGAAGAACGTCTACTTCTGCTTCATTGACTATGCTAAAGCCTTTGATTGTGTGGAGCACAACAAATTGTGGCAAGTTCTTAAAGAGATGGGAATACCAGAGCATCTTATTTGTCTCTTGAGAAATTTATATGCAGGTCAAGAAGCAACAGTGAGAACTGAACATGGAATCACTGACTGGTTCAAAATTGAGAAAGGAGTTCGACAAGGCTGTATACTTTCGCCTTGCCTATTTAACTTGTATGCAGAGCACATCATGAGAAATGCAGGATTAGAGGAGTCACAAATTGGGATCAAGATTGCAGGGAGAAATATCAACAACCTCAGATATGCAGATGATACCACTCTAATGGCAGAAAGTGAAGAGGAACTAAAGAGCCTGTTGATGCGGGTGAAGGAGGAGAGTCCAAAAGTTGGCTTGAAACTCAACATCAAGAAAACAAAGATCATGGCATCCGGCCCTCTCAATTCCTGGCAAATAGATGGGGAAGAAATGGAGATAGTGACAGATTTTATTTTCCTGGGCTCCAAGATCACTGCAGATGGGGACTGCAGCAAAGAAATTAAAAGACGCTTGCTGCTGGGGAGGAAAGCTATGGCAAATCTAGACAGCATCCTAAAAAGCAGAGACATCACCCTGTCAACAAAAGTGCGTTTAGTCAAGGCTATGGTATTCCCAGTTGCAATGTATGGCTGCGAAAGTTGGACCATAAGGAAGGCCGAGCGTCAAAGAATTGAGGCTTTTGAACTCTGGTGCTATAGAAGACTCTTGCGAGTCCCTTGGACTGCAAGGCGAACAAACCGGTCAGTCCTAGAGGAGATCAACCCTGACTGCTCTTTAGAAGGCCAGATCCTGAAGATGAAACTCAAATACTTTGGCCACCTCATGAGAAGGAAGGACTCCCTGGAGAAGAGCCTAATGCTTGGAGCGATCGAGGGCAAAAGAAGAAGGGGACGACAGAGAATGAGGTGGCTGGATGGAGTCACTGAAGCAGTCGGTGCAAACTTAAATGGACTCTGGGGAATGGTAGAGGACAGGAAGGCCTGGAGGATCATTGTCCATGGGGTCGCGATGGGTCGGACACGACTTCGCACATAACAACAACTGTAAAATATTGTTCCAAAATGGATTGCAGTAAAGTTAACATTTCTTCATTTACCTTTGAATGCTTACTTCTGATCTAAATAAGAAGGTTAATCACTTTGTGACATTTTGCTGTAAGATGCGACCGTCTTTAGGCACTGGGCACACCAATGCGGCCCCATGTGCCAAAAGGTTGCAGACCCCTGCTGTGGATGGCAGGAGCCCTATTCTGCTCAAGAGGCGAATAAACGCCCCTGCTCAGTAGGAGCAGAGAATCACAGGTCGCTCTGCATTCCACAAGGGAACTGAGGTTTTTGCTCTTGCTTTGAACATTGAAAGTGTAATGTGCTCAAAGTGGCAAGGGAAAGGCTGAGTAGAAATGGTTTACAAAATAATTCCGTGAGCCTATCAGCCGGCTAAGAAAAACGCTGGGTCGAAATGGGTCCCCCGAAGACAGCAGTGAGGCTGCTAGCAGAGCCCTGAAGCCCAGATGGGGCTGTTCGTAAGTAGGAAGCAGGAGACCTCCCTGCATCCAGAAGGGCCCCATCCGGTGCGCAGAGGGCTGGACTCGGGGAGGAGGCGGTCTGGCTTCAAGGGGTTTGTTGCACGGCCTCAGGCAAGTGTGAGACGAGAAAGGGATAATGAGAACTCCTACCTTGCCAGGTGAAACCGAAGGGAAATTCAATAGCAACTGGAAAACACTTTGCAAATAGAGGAATTGGTTGAACAGAACCAGACTCTTGATGAGCCCAGCAACATTGGCAAGAAGGTCTCTCTTCGTCTCTTCAGCAGAAGAAATACTAGAATTTTTTGAGAAGTAAATCTGGGACACACTCCTGCATTCTGAGACTGAGTTTCAGCTTGGTGTGAAAGGATTGGGGGGGGGGGGGAGAGAGACAGCAATTAAGCATCTAAAATCAGAGCTTGGGGGAACTGTACATGCAGATCTAAGAATACTTTCTTGTGAGTAAGCCCAAGTATATAAAATAACATGTATTTAAGCATGCTGGCATGGTGAAGAAGAAGAGTTAGAATCACAGAATTGGAAAGGGTCATACAGGACATCCTGCTCAGTGCAGGATCAGCCTCAATCATCCAGGAGAAGGATCTGTCCAGCCACTGATTGAAGACAGCCAGTGAGGGGGAGCTCCCCACCTCCTGAGTCAGCCCATTCCACTGCTGAACTAGACTCAGAGAATCCTAGAGTGGGAAGGGGCCATGCAGGCCATCTAGTCCCACCCCCTGCTCAGTGCAGGATCAGCCTCAAGCATCCAGGAGAAGGATCCGTCCAGCCTCTGCTTGAAGACCCCCAGTGAGGGGGAGCTCCCCACCTCCTTAGGCAGCCCCTTCCATGGCTGAACTAGACTCCTAGACTCCTAGATTTGGAAGGGACTATCCAGGACATCTAAGAGCCTCTTGTGGTGCAGTCTGAAGCTCTGCCCATGAGGCTGGGAGTTTGATCCCAGCAGCCGGCTCAAGGTTGACTCAGCCTTCCATCCTTCCGAGGTTGGTAAAATGAGTACCCAGCTTGCTGGGGGGTAAACGGTAATGACTGGGGAAGGCACTGGCAAACCACCCCGTATTGAGTCTGCCATGAAAACGCTGGAGGGCGTCACCCCAAGGGTCAGACATGACTCGGTGCTTGCACAGGGGATCCCTTTACCTTTTACCAGGCCATCTAATCTCACCCCCAAAGTTTTGATTTACCTTTCCTCAGCCCTGGGCCACTGCCAAGATACCCCAGAGAGGGTCTTTTAGGGGAGGAGTTCCAGCTTTCCATCTAGAACTTATTTTCCTGCCCCAAATTTGCCGCAAGAGCCATCACCGGGATATTTGCCAGCTGGGAAAAGCCAGATGTTATTTATTCATGGAAATATTTCAGGGCTGGAAACATATCAAAACAGAAGGAAATTAATTTTGAGATCACATGAGGCTGAGAGAATATGAGGGATGAAATTAAGTTTATATATAATATTTGTAGATGTAAATAAAATGTCATTTTCCACCCATTGCTTGATGAAGCCCGGTGTCTAATTTAATTAATCCGGGAGGCCTGCTCGTGTGACAAGGGGCCCACCGGACTGCTCATGGAGAAGCCCGGCCTATTAGGCTGGCATTAACGGCCGCTCCATCGAGGACTTAATAACTCTCTGCAAGATCTTCCCTCTGATAGAAGACTCAGGCGCCAGGCCCTGGAGGGGATGGTTTATCGGCAACATCGTTTTCCAATCAGAGAATGCAAATGCTGCACAGCCTCAGAACACACCAACGGGCACCATCCGTTTTCCTCCTAATTTGAGGCCCCAAAGCGAAGTGGAAGGACTGTGCCAGTGAGACTGGCCCACCCTGCAGACCCTGTGGCTCAGGGCAGGAGCATCTGCTTGGCATGCAGCCATTCAGGCCCCAGCACCTCTGGTTAAGAGGCTCAGATGGTGGCTGGACAGATCCTTCTCCTGGATGCTTGAGGCTGATCCTGCCCTGAGCAGGGGGTGGGACTAGATGGCCTTCATGGCCCCTTCCCACTCTAGGATTCTAGGAGTCTAGTTCAGCTGTGGAAGGGGCTGCCTAAGGAGGTGGGGAGCTCCCCCTCACTGGCCGTCTTCAAGCAGCGGCTGGACAGATCCTTCTCCTGGATGCTGGAGGCTGATCCTGCCCTGAGCAGGGGGTGGGACTAGATGGCCTGCATGGCCCCTTCCCACTCTAGGATTCTAGGAGTCTAGTTCAGCTGTGGAAGGGGCTGCCTAAGGAGGTGGGGAGCTCCCCCTCACTGGGGGTCTTCAAGCAGTGGCTGGACAGATCCTTCTCCTGGATGCTGGAGGCTGATCCTGCACTGAGCAGGGGGTGGGACTAGATGGCCTGCATGGCCCCTTCCCACTCTAGGATTCTAGGAGTCTAATGCAGCAGTGGAAGGGGCTGCCTAAGGAGGTGGGGAGCTCCCCCTCACTGGCCGTCTTCAAGCAGCGGCTGGACAGATCCTTCTCCTGGATGCTTGAGGCTGATCCTGCACTGAGCAGGGGGTGGGCTAGATGGCCTGGGTGACCCATTCAGCCTCTAGGATTCTATAGATTCACGGCAGCTATTTTCTCAAGGGGTCACCTGGAGATCAGTAAGAAAGGGACATCTCCATCCGCCACCTGGAGGTTGGCACCCTTTCTGACCCCGCTCTTTAGTTCAGCATCAGCCACAAAAACACCCTGATGAGCAGCTCGGAGACCCACATATAATGCAGCAATCACAAAAGATTAATCTAATTATTTAATCAAATTCAGCTTAATCAGCTGCCTGCGCTATCCTAATATTCCATTTACAAACCTGCAATTAAAGCTATCCTGGAGATTATTGTTTCCAAGTCTGGCCACCTTTGGAACTTTCCACTGACGGCGTTGGTTTGCAATTAATGGTATGTTTGTATATGGCCTATTATCATATTAAAGACAGCTGATTAGACTGAATGCGTTGAAATCATTAGAGTGACTCCTTTGTGAATATTTCCTCTTATATACCAGCACTGAAACCTCAATGAATGTCGCTCTGTGTCAGTATTTGGGGGAGGGGGTCCCAAAATGTTCTCTTACAAACCCTCAAGTTGTAGAAGTATGCCTTGCCCCCTCTTGCCTCCCTGGTCCCAGCAGCCCCATGCTTTTGTGGGCGTCCCTTTTGCATCTAGGTCGGGCATTGGGGCTTCCCTGAGGCTCTTGCAGCAGAGGGGTGTTCTCAAGGCAGCCCCCCCCCTTTATTAGCAAGGAGAAATGAGGCTGTGAACAACTGATTGCCAGTCAAGAGAATCCCCACAGTCCCTGCCTACCTGAGGAGCCACCTGGCTGCTTATGCACCTAAAGCGCACTCTGCTCAGCCAGTACACCCCACTTGATCCCCAGCCCTCGACAAGGACCTCTGGCCTCATGCACAGCCAGGGCCTTTCTGGTTGTGGCCCCCACCTGGTGTAATGAGCTCCATGCCCTGAAGAGACGTCCTCCGTTTTGTAGGGCCTGCAGAGCTCTTCCTCCAGGGGCTTGTTAAGGGCGGGAAATGACTGAATTGGATACGATCATATGGGGCCTTCCTTAAGCTACCCCACCTGGTTTCTCTTCAGATCGTATAAGTACCCCACCCTCCAAGTGTGAGATGGGGAGGTAGAAACTAAGACCCATTGCTGGGACGACTATGGATTTTAAATTGTTCTGACTAGAATCATAGAGTTGGAAGGGGCCACTTCCCACTCCTATGACCCCCTCATCCGAGGTGCAGTTTAGCACTGCCTGCTAAGGAGGTGGTGAGCTCCCCCTCACTGGCAGTCTTCAAGCAAAGGTTGGATACACACTTTTCTTGGATGCTTTAGGATGCTTAGGGCTGATCCTGCGTTGAGCAGGGGGTGGGACTAGATGGCCTGTATGGCCCCTTCCAACTCTATGATTCTAGTTCAGCAGTGGAATAGGCTGCCTAAGGAGGTGGTGAGCTCCCCCTCACTGGCAGTCTTCAAGCAAAGGTTGGATAACACTTTTCTTGGATGCTTTAGGATGCTTTGGGCTGATCCTGCATTGAGCAGGGGGTTGGACTAGATGGCCTGCATGGCCCCTTCCAACTCTAGGATTCTATGATATATAAGCCCCCTCCAGTGTCACCACAAAATTATAAGTCCAGGACACTGCCTGGCCCCAAAATGGATGCCAGTCATGAACAGATCTGGGCAAGTATTTTGGTAATGCTGGTCAGAGAGAATGTCTACAGATTCCTTTAGCCTTTGAACCATGCATAATTTGGGACAATGTGTCTCTCAGGATCTATTGACTCACCTTTGGCCTTCATCCATCAACACCCAGCCCTACTTCCCCTGTACCCACTTATTTTAATTAAGCAGGGATTTAATCAATGCCCCTAAACCTTCCTGCCTGGTACCTGCAGGCCATCAAGTTTCTCCCACACCTTTATCCAACTCAGGAGAGTCAAGCTTTGTTTCTTTTCTGGAAAACTCACCACCCCTGCCTCCACGTCTTTTGCCCTCGATCTAAAGCACCTCAATTCCCAGAAGAGAGAGAGAGAGAGAGAGAGTGTGTGTGTGTGTGTGTGTGTGTGTTACTAGTACCACCCCTGCTTTGTGGACTTCTTCTCATCATGATACATCAGCTATTTAGCTGCTTCATTGGACCTCCTTCAAATCCTGAAATTATCATCCTCCCCTAAATTTTCTTTCCCCTTTCCACCTTGCCATTTCTCTGTTAGCCCTCTGTTAGCCATCTATAGTGTGCATTTTACTTTTATTCTTTCCTTTTAAATAAAAAACCTTTTGAGCTGAACACCTGCCTGATTTATTTTGAGGGAAAAAGAGTGGTAGACACAGGTGGGTGGAGAATCCCGTTACTTCCTTTGGCTTTGTCTCCTGCAAGCTAATTCCTCCAGCTCATTAGGAGCCTGCCTCTTCAGGTAACACTTCTGTTTGGTGTTACCTGAGAAACCTCCTGAGAAATAGCAAGGGAGGCTCATTTTAGCAAAGTGAGAGAAATCAAAGCATTCCACACCGGGAGAGTTGAATCCCGAGAAGTCCCCAGCAGCAAAAGGATTTGCACCAAGAATGGCCTGACTGTAGACCTCCCAACTGCAAAGAGACCTTCAGGACACAATGTTTACAAGCAGAGAAGAAGCACAACAAGGGAAAACAGTAAATGGGAAAGTTTGTACATCGTAGCTAATGTTCCTTCTAATCCTCTCTCCCATTGAGCCAAGCAGTTGACCTCCTGAGCATAGCAGAGCTGCTGTAATCCTCAAATGGTCTGTGGACAGTGCCAGACTCGGTGAGCAGGACTTCCTCTGCCCGTGAGTGGCCGGTCATGTGCACAGCTTACAGAGTGAACACAGGGTGAAGCTCCCTCTTGAAAGTAAATGGGCTAAATACAATCTGCATCAGTACTACTTCCATGCTGTTCTCTCTCCAGCAGCTAGCAAAGCCTGAGTTGGTTGGGGAAAGAGCCATTAAGTTGTAACCGACTGCTGTTAACCTCATGCCACTTCCAAGACCAAAGTCATTCAGAGGTGGTTAGAAGAGAAGAGAATCATAGAGTTGGGAGGGACCTCCTGGGTCATCTAGTCCAACCCCCTGCACTATGCAGGACACTCACAACTCCTTGCACACCCACAATGACCACGCCATGCCCAAGTGATCCTCCCACCCCCCCCCCCAACAAAAAGTGAAATTATAGCAGACTAGCAAGAAAGCCCATTGCAACCAGGAATGCAATGGGCGCTAGGACCCAGGGGACACCAGGAGGTGCTTTTTTTTTCTGCTGCGTGGAGCTGTGAAAGGCTCCTACAGGGTTTTTTTTTTCTGCTGCTTGGATCTGCGAAAGGCTCCTACAGGGTTTTTTTTTCTGCTGCTTGGAGCTGTGAAAGGCTCCTTCAGGGTTTTGTTTTCTGCTGCTTGGATCTGCGAAAGGCTCCTACAGGGTTTTTTTTTCTGCTGCTTGGAGCTGTGAAAGGCTCCTACAGGGTTTTTTTTTCTGCTGCTTGGAGCTGTGAAAGGCTCCTGCTGGGTTTTTTTTTTCTGCTAGCTCTCGTGGGCGTGCCGGCTTGGAGCTCCTACAGGGTTTTTTTTTCCTGCTGCTTGGAGCTGGGAAAGGCTCCTTCAGGGTTTTGTTTTCTGCTGCTTGGATCTGCGAAAGGCTCCTACAGGGTTTTTTTTTCTGCTGCTTGGAGCTGTGAAAGGCTCCTGCAGGGTTTTTTTTTTTCTGCTAGCTCTCGTGGGCGTGCCGGCTTGGAGCTCCTACAGGGGTTTTTTTTCCTGCTGCTTGGAGCTGGGAAAGGCTCCTTCAGGGTTTTGTTTTCTGCTGCTTGGATCTGCGAAAGGCTCCTACAGGGTTTTTTTTTTCTGCTGCTTGGATCTGCGAAAGGCTCCTACAGGGTTTTTTTTTCTGCTGCTTGGAGCTGTGAAAGGCTCCTGCAGGGTTTTTTTTTTTCTGCTGCTTGGAGCTGGGAAAGGCTCCTACAGGGTTTTTTTTTTCTGCTGCTTGGAGCTGGGAAAGGCTCCTTCAGGGTTTTGTTTTCTGCTGCTTGGAGCTGGGAAAGGCTCCTTCAGGGTTTTGTTTTCTGCTGCTTGGAGCTGGGAAAGGCTCCTTCAGGGTTTTGTTTTCTGCTGCTTGGAGCTGGGAAAGGCTCCTACAGGGTTTTTTTTTCTGCTGCTTGGAGCTGTGAAAGGCTCCTGCAGGGTTTTTTTTTTTCTGCTAGCTCTCGTGGGCGTGCCGGCTTGGAGCTCCTACAGGGGTTTTTTTTCCTGCTGCTTGGAGCTGGGAAAGGCTCCTTCAGGGTTTTGTTTTCTGCTGCTTGGAGCTGTGAAAGGCTCCTACAGGGTTTTTTTTTCTGCTGCTTGGAGCTGTGAAAGGCTCCTGCAGGGTTTTTTTTTTTCTGCTGCTTGGAGCTGGGAAAGGCTCCTACAGGGTTTTTTTTTTCTGCTGCTTGGAGCTGGGAAAGGCTCCTTCAGGGTTTTGTTTTCTGCTGCTTGGAGCTGGGAAAGGCTCCTTCAGGGTTTTGTTTTCTGCTGCTTGGAGCTGGGAAAGGCTCCTTCAGGGTTTTGTTTTCTGCTGCTTGGAGCTGGGAAAGGCTCCTACAGGGTTTTTTTTTTCTGCTGCTTGGAGCTGTGAAAGGCTCCTGCAGGGTTTTTTTTTTTCTGCTAGCTCTCGTGGGCGTGCCGGCTTGGAGCTCCTACAGGGGTTTTTTTTCCTGCTGCTTGGAGCTGGGAAAGGCTCCTTCAGGGTTTTGTTTTCTGCTGCTTGGAGCTGTGAAAGGCTCCTACAGGGTTTTTTTTTCTGCTGCTTGGAGCTGTGAAAGGCTCCTACAGGGTTTTTTTTTTCTGCTGCTTGGATCTGCGAAAGGCTCCTACAGGGTTTTTTTTTCTGCTGCTTGGAGCTGTGAAAGGCTCCTGCAGGGTTTTTTTTTTTCTGCTAGCTCTCGTGGGCGTGCCGGCTTGGAGCTCCTACAGGGGTTTTTTTTTCTGCTGCTTGGAGCTGGGAAAGGCTCCTTCAGGGTTTTGTTTTCTGCTGCGTGGAGCTGCGAAAGGCTCCTACAGGGTTTTTTTTTTTCTGCTGCCTCTCGTCGGCGCGGCGGCTTGGAGCTCCTACAGGGGTTTTTTTTTCTGCTGCCTCTCGTCGCGCTAGCGGCGAAAGGCTCCTCCGGGGGTGTTTTTTTTTTTTCTGCAGCTTCTCGGCGGCTTGTGTTGTGTTTGCGGCGGGGGCTTCCTTGGGGCCGGCCTGACGCGGTGAGAGACGCTTCGCGCCTCTCACCGCGTCAGGCCGGGAGCAACTGTGAGCCGCGCTGAGCGCGGCTCGCAGTTGCTGGGGCTGGGAATCGGAGGGACCAATCGGCAGGCGCTTCGCGCCTGCTGTTTGGTCCCTCCGGTTGTCTGTCATGAGGAAGGGTCCAATCCGGACCCTTCCTCATCCCGGACACATCCCGCCCCAGAACCCCTTACTGTTTTATTTAGTCCGTGGCGCCCGCGGCGCCACGGGCGGTGTACAGATGATGAAGAGAGGGATGAACTGCTCAACTCCTATTTCTCCACAGTCTTCTCTTGTGAGGGAAATAGTGAACAATGTGGTATGGATCCTAATTCTGTCAGGTGCATCAATAACTGGTGGACAAATCGTCCCCAGAGGGTACTTGTTAATGGTTCAGCATCTTCTTGGAGAAGAGTGACAAGTGGAGTACCCCAAGGATCTGTCCTGGGGCCCGTGTTGTTCAACATATTCATCAATGATTCGGATGAGGGATTAGAGGGGATACTTATTAAATTTGCAGATGATACTAAACTGGGAGGGGGTAGAAAACACAACTGAAGACAGCAACAGAATACATAACAATCTTGATAGGCTCGAGAAGTGGGCTAAATTGAATAAAATGAATGTCAATAGGGATAAATGTAAAGTCCTGCATTTAGTTAGGAAAAAAACATCTACACCTATATAGGATGGGGGAGACTTGTCTTGGCAGTAGCATGTGTGAAAAGGATCAAGTAGTAGACCATACTTTGAACATGAGTCAGCAGGGTGACTAAGTGGCTGAAAAGGCAAATGGGATTTTGGGCTGTATCAAACAGAGTATCATGTCCAGATCACGGGAGGTGATGGTACCGCTTTACTCTGCTCTGGTTCGGCCTCACTTGGAGTCCTGTGTTCAGTTTTGGGCACCCCAGTTGAAGAGGGATGTAGAAGAAGAAGAGTTGGTTCTTATATGCCGCTTTTCTCTACCCGAAGGAGGCTCAAAGCAGCTACCCTTTCCTCTCCCTGTGTGGTGGGTGAGGTTGAGAGAGCCCTGATATTCCTGCTCGGTCAGAACATTGCTGGGGCGAGCCCAAGGTCACCCAGCTGGTTGCATGTGGGGGGGGGGTGCAGAATCGAACCTGGCTCGCCAGATTATAGGTCCGCACTCCTAACCACTACACCAACCTGGCTCTCCACCAAACTGGAGAGTGTCCAGAGGAGGGCAACAAAGTTGGTGAAGGGTTTGGAGATCAAGATGTATGAGGAAAAGTTGGAGGAGCTTGGTCTGAGAGGGGATCTGATATCTTCAAGTATTTAATAGGGTGCCATTTAGAGCAGAGTTGTTCTCCCTTGCCCTGGAGGGATGGACCATATCCAATGGGATGAAATTAATGCAAAAGATAATCTGTCTAAACCTCCTGAAGAATTTCCTGACAGTTAGAGCAGTTTCTCAGTGGAACAGGCTTCCTTGGGAGGTGGTGGGTTCTCCATCTTCGGAAATTTTTAAGCATAGGCTGGAGAGCCATCTGACGGAGAGGCTGATTCTATTAAGGTTCAAGGGGGTGGCAGGTTACAGTGGAGGAGCAAGAGGATTGTGAGTGTACTGCATAGTATGAGACTTGGACTAGATGACTCCAGATGTCCCCTCGAACTCTATGATTTTATGATTCTAAAAGAGCAGATAAGTCCCATGATTGGCCCTCATTGGAAGAGTGCTCTCCCTGTTGGTGGCGCATCCCTAAGAAGGGTCAATCAGATAGGGAGTATATTGTCTGCATGCAATTTAAACTAATTGTCCCTCATTGGCTGATTTGAACTGATTGGCTTCACTGAGAGAGTGCAATTTGAACTGTTTGGCACACACATTGGCACAGTGTTCTCTCCCTATTGGCTGCACACTCCCAGGAAGGGCCAATCAGATAGAGATTGCGTTTACTGAATGTAATTTGATTGATTGGCCCTCATTGACAGATTGCAATTAGCACTGTTTGGTCCTAGTTGGCAGAGTGTAATTTGAAATGATTGGCCCTCACTGGCAGAATAGTACCCTATATACTTGCGTATAAGCCTAGTTTTTCAGCACTCTTTTCCACACTGAAAAAGCCCTCCTAGGCTTATACACGGTTATATATGGTAATTGAAATAAAAGCCTGCTCCAACCCGCAAGCCATTGCATTGCCTTTTGCAAATGTGTACCGCAAGACAAGCTTGCTCTGGCAGCTTGTAAAACATCAGCGGTTTGACTGAGGGACTCTTTTTGTCCCTTTTTCCTTCGATGGCAAAAGGAAGGGCAAAGCTGGATGGGAGAGCCTGTGATGATGGAGCATTTCCCACCCTCAGCTTATATGTGAGTCAATAAGTTTGCCCAGATTTTGTGGTAAAATTAGGTTCCTCGGCTTATATGCGGGTTGGCTTATTGGCTTATTTATGGTATCTCCCTATCGGCAGGGCACTCCCAGAGAGGGCCAATCAGGTAGGGATTGAGTTAGCTGCACACGAGTTCAACTTTATAGTGTGTAGTGAAGAGCTTTCCTTGCATGCACACTTCATTTCCCTCTGACTTAGGTATTTCCATGGTCCGTTTTTGCAGCTGTCCTTTTTAGTCCATGGCTCCTTCATATTGGCCTATGGAGGTCGAGTTCACTTTTGCTCCTGGCCATCCGCATACGGAGTTTCCAAATTGCAACACTGAGGATTTGGTTTCTTTTCATACATTTGCATTAACTTCAGAGTCACATGCTCCCGTGTATTTTGGAGACGCAGGGCAGGCACCCCCACTGCCTTCCTTGCCCTTGTTTTTCCCTTTGCACACGTCAAATAATGCACGTTCGATTTAATGGATTTGTGATTTCTTTGTGTCTGAGAAAGTGTGAGTAAAACTGTGAATAAAACTTGGTTGGCCTTTCAGGTGCCCCTGGCCTCACCACCTAAATCACTGAACACAGATTAGATGGTCATTGTTTGAGCTTCGCCACTAAGGAGAGAGAAGGGGGTGTCTTTCCCTCATGGTCAATTGTGTGTCCTAGAGTAGCGATCCCCAACCTGTGGGCCACGGACCAGATGTGGTCCTTCGACTACTTGGAGGTGGGCCGCGAAGGACGCCTTCTCCACCCCCCCCCCCCGGCCCTTACAACACACTTCAGGTGTCATTGTCTCCCATCACTCCCAGATGGGACTATCTCGTTGCAGAGAAACAAGCTCAGGGTTCCCATTGATTTGTCATTGTCAGGAGTTAAAATTTCCATGAAAAGAAAATGTTCCTTATGTTCCTTGTTGTGGCGTGTCTGTATCTTATTTTTAAGGGATGTTTAAACATTACCATAGCGATCAGAGAGCGTTAGGGCAGAGGTTGAGAGTAGAGGAGTAAACTACCCCCCCCTACACCAGGCCTCAGTAAAATTGTCAAGCGTTGAGTGGTCCCCAGTGATAAAAGGGTTGGGGACCACTGTCCTAGAGCAAACAATCAAAAAAATGGTGGGAACAAACAGAGGTGGAAGCGTCCTGGGGGCAGGGAAAGGAGTGGAAAGTGACTTCAAATGCCGACCGCATGCCCTGGATTGCTGCGAACGGCCTCCCCAGGAGGGGAAGCAATTTGCAGTTTTCCAGAACTCCAGGAAGCTGTGCCATGGCAACTTTTCCTCTAGATCTGCACCTGAGGAGCCCGAGGTGTGTGTGAAATTGGCAGAATTCCACACGGCTAAAAGAGTGTCGCTGCAGAATGTTAGGTCCCTGCGGAATCACCCTGGGTCTCCTTCCTTTCGTTTTCCCTTCCTCAGCAAAGCCAATACGCTGTAAATATTCTTCCTCCTCATAAAGAATTCATGCCCTGCAGTGAGTCAAAGAACTCAGGGAAATGGGGGCGGTGGGGGGGGGGGCAGGGAGTGTGCTCAGCAGGGCTTCATCCCTTCAGATCCACGAATTCCAGAAATATCCTCCGTGGCGTCTGCATGCTGTGGCCAATTGTGGCTATTAATCCAAAGGGTGGAGGTCCTTCCAAAAGAGTCACGCCGGGGTAAAAGGCAGTGGGCTGGGGCTTATACCTCATTCAGGTCCCATTCCAGGAGCTGACAGCTACAAGTACAACGATATAGGCTAGATATCAGGAAAAAAATGTTCACAGTCAGAGTAGTTCAGCAGTGGACTAGGCTGCCTCAGGAGGTGGTGAGCTCCCCCAAACTGGCAGTCTTCAAGCAAAGGTTGGATACACACTTTTCTTGGATGCTTTAGGATGCTTAGGGCTGATCCTGCATTGAGCAGGGGTTGGACTAGATGGCCTGTATGGCCCCTTCCAACTCTATGATTCTGTGATTCTATGATTCTAATAGGAATCACAGAAACCTGGTGGGATAATACAATTGGAAATAATACTTACACCCCAGTTGAAGAGGGATGTAGACAAACTGGGGGTTGTCCAGAGGAGGGCAACAAATGATGGTAAGGGGTTTGGAGACCAAGATGTATGAGGAAAGGTTGGGGGAGCTTGGTCTGTTTAGCATAGAGAGGAGACAACGGAGAGGGGATCTGATAGCCATCTTCAAGTATTTAAAAGGCTGCCATATAGAGGATGGAGCAGAATTGTTCTCTCTTGCCCCAGAGGGACAGACCAGAATGAATGGGATGAAATTAATTCAAATGAAATTCCATCTAAACATCCGGAAGAAGTTCATGACAGTTAGAGCGGTTCCTCAGTGAAACAGGCTTCCTCGGGAGGTGGTGGTTCTTTGAAATTTTTAAGCTGAGGCTGGATAGCCATCTGACGGAGAGGCTGATTCTGTGAAAGCTTAAGGGGGTGACACGTTACAACCTTTCCTCATACATCTTGGTCTCCAAACCCCTCACCATCTTTGTTGCCCTCCTCTGGACACGTTCCAGTTTGTCAACATCTTTCTTCAATTGGGGTGACCAAAACTGAACACAGGACTCCAAGTGAGGCCAAACCAGAGCAGAGACACCTGTTCAGTGTCTGGTCTAAGAAAAGATGTAGAATATAATGTCCAATATATGATCACCAATACAAAAATGAAAATTACAAATATTGCAAAATCATGATGCTTCTTGTGTGCAAATTTGTTCCTTTAATATTCTCAACAGAGTTCTTTCCAGAACAGTCTGGTACAAACATGTTCTCAAACCTTCTTTCCATGACCAAGTGTCATCCTATCAAATAGGAATTCATTTTTATCCTAACATTTTATTCATTATTTTTGCCAAAATAAAATCAAAGCATGAGCTCTCACCAAACATCTTTTAATTATAAACATGAAATTTAAAAAAAAAGTTTCAATCCTCTTTCTTGTAGGACCTATACAAACATATAGTTTTGAAATAACCATTAATTCAAAAATTACATATATCTCTAACAATTTTGCTGATTTCAGTCATGCTATATCCAAGAGAGGAACGAGGATATCCCTTCTTTTCAAGTTCTATGAATGCCTCTAGTGGGGTGTCAGACGGGGACCAGGCCTCCGTCTCCAAATTACAATCTAACCTTTTTAAAAAGTCACTCTTCATTAAGAGAAGATGTCTTAAAGTGACAATACAATTTGGAGTTGTAATATAATCTTAAAGCAACAAATTACAAGTATCCAGAAGGTTCCACAATTAAGTTCAATCCCACCAGAGCGAATGATTACAATTCAAACACATAGTATTGCTTCCTATGGCAAAAGGATGTTCTCAATGTCTGTTCTACTATGTTTTTTATTTGCTATGGGATCCTGGCGGGGAGGGGGGTACTTAGGGTTGCTCTCAGTCGGTTTGGGTGGGACTCCTGGGCTGCTCGTTGCCGTAGGTTTGGGATTCATCGCGTGGCATTTCTTAGGGCTCAGTCTTGTCTCCCTGTACTACTTAACTTCCGTGTAGAGCTCTTTAGAGAAATCTTTTGTGATCTGGGAAGAGGGCTGATCCTGCACTGAGCAGGGGGTGGGACTAGATGGCCTGCATGGCCCCTTCCCCCTCTAGGATTCTAGGAGTCTAGTTCAGCAGTGGAAGGGGATGCCCAAGGAGGTGGGGAGCTCCCCCTCACTGGCCGTCTTCAAGCAGCGGCTGGACAGATCCTTCTCCTAGATGCTGGAGGCTGATCCTGCACTGAGCAGGGGGTGGGACTAGATGGCCTGGATGGCCCCTTCCCACTCTAGGATTCTAGGAGTCTAGTTCAGCAGTGGAAGGGGCTGCCTAAGGAGGTGGGGAGCTCCCCCTCACTGGCCGTCTTCAAGCAGCGGCTGGACAGATCCTTCTCCTGGATGCTGGAGGCTGATCCTGCACTGAGCAGGGGGTGGGACTGGATGGCCTGGATGGCCCCTTCCCACTCTAGGATACTAGGAGTCTAGTTCAGCAGTGGAAGGGGCTGCCTAAGGAGGTGGGGAGCTCCCCCTCACTGGCCGTCTTCAAGCAGTGGCTGGACAGATCCTTCTCCTGGATGCTGGCTGATCCTGCACTGAGCAGGGGGTGGGACTAGATGGCCTGCATGGCCCCTTCCCACTCTAGGATTCTAGTAGTCTAGTTCAGCAGTGGAAGGGGCTGCCTAAGGAGGTGGGGAGCTCCCCCTCACTGGCCGTCTTCAAGCAGCGGCTGGACAGATCCTTCTCCTGGATGCTGGAGGCTGATCCTGCACTGAGCAAGGGGTGGGACTAGATGGCCTGCATGGCCCCTTCCGTCTCTAGGATTCTAGGAGTCTAGTTCAGCAGTGGAAGGGGCTGCCTAAGGAGGTGGGGAGCTCCCCCTCACTGGCCGTCTTCAATCAGAGACTGGACAGATCCTTCTGGATGCTTGAGGCTGATCCTGCGTTGAGCAGGGGGTTGGACTAGATGGCCTGTAGGGCCCCTTCCGACTCTAGGATTCTGTGATTCTAGTGGCAACACACTGATGGAGCCCTGTATTTCCCTATATCTAAGCCTCCAGGGGATGCCATAGAGATCCCTGAGCAGGTGAGTGGCTGGTGGGGAAGGCTGAAATCCTGGAGGATGTTGTGCTTCCCATTTTCTACGGGCCTCAGCTGGCCCTCACTGACTCAGTGAACAACCCATGAATTTAACTGAAGCAAGTTAATGCAGCTGCCCCCAAAGGGAATCCTACAAGCTTCGCTTAGCCCAGAAATTGGCTCCCTGCCTCATCTCACCCGACCTGGGCCTGGGAATTCATGTCAGTGTGCTCTAACAATGCACTCCATATGGACACCCTGCCTGGTTCACAACACAGCAGCCTGGTTGCTAGCAGCCAGGGGGGAGTAGGGGGGAGGGGGGAATTAAAAAGAGGTAGGTTTTTCATTTCTGTAATTTAGAGCCCCCCCCCCCCCCAATCAGTATTACTGGTTTCCCATTCCTGGTATGATATTCAGATCCATTGTTGGTTTACTTCTTCTCTCCAGATTTTCAATGTTTTTTGGCTCCAATATTCACTATGGATAAACTTTTTGGACTGGGTGGGGGTGGGGGCTGTACAAAACCCAAAAAGTCAGGGGAACCATTTCAAGTAAATTCCCCCCATCTGTCCTGGCCAAAGTAGAACCCAAGAATCTGAACCTACAGAAAATGTGAGGATCTCAATGTCAAACATGAGAATCCACAAAAACAGCGGTCCTTCCCCAACACAAGCCGACTCCAGCAAAGAATGAGCCTTTTAAAAAGCAGCAAAACCCTTTAAAGCAGGGGTAGTCAAACTGCGGCCCTCCAGATGTTTGCTGGCAGGGGCTCATGGGACTTGTAGTCCATGGACATCTGGAGGGCCGCAGTTTGACTACCCCTGATAAACTGTCAGCATCTTATCTAGAGCAGCCAGTCAAGCCTCAGGAGATGCAGAAAGACAAGGGAGGGAAAACGTATTGGAGCCTACAACTGGTGGCTCCCGATATCCCTGTTAATCCCAAATACCTCTGGGATTTTAGGACACACGTTTTGGTGTCCTGCATGTATGTGGAAGAACAGGATATAAACGAGTAGCGCCAAGAAGGCATTTAAAAATATATATATATACAGTTCAGTGATATCTGAATGCAGCTCCCCACGCTCAGTGGGCAGAGCCAGCAAGTCCCTCCCATTCTGCAGTTACTCCTTTAGCTTCCATAGTTACCCAGTTGTTCTTGTTGTTGTTGTTGTTGTTATTCAGTTTCTAGACCACCTCTCTCCCATAGGCAGTTTATAGCACATTGATAGCAATGTGCTATTAATTACATATTAAAATTTAGAAATCTAACACATCCAGCCCACTAAAATGACCAACCAAAACAGCCAACTCTCTGCAGTTTGGTGAATTAACTGTGTAGCTACCTTTCTAGATTTGAGGCTCCTTCGGGTAGAGAAAAGCGGCATCTAAGAACCAACTCTTCTTCTTCTTCAGTAATCTCAGGGCTCTCTCAGCCTCCCCTCCCTCACAGGGTGTCTGTTGTGGGGAGAGGAATGGGAAGGCGACTATAAGCCCCTTTGAGACTCCTTCAGGTTGAGAAAAGCAGCATATAAGAACCAACTCTTCTTCTTCTTCTTCAGTGATATCAGGGCTCTCTCAGCCTCACCTGCCTCACAGGGTGTCTGTTGTGGGAGGTTGAAAGGGAAGAGGATTGGAAGCCGCTTTGAGACTCCTTCAGGGAGAGAAAAGTGGCATATAAGGACCAACTCTTCTTCTTCTTCTGTAATCTCAGGGCTCTCTCAGGCTCCCCTCCCTCACAGGGTGTCTGTTGTGGGGAGAGGAAAGGAGAGGGAAATGTAAGCCACTTTGAGACCACTTCGGGTAGAGAAAATCGGCATATAAGAACCAACTATTCTTCTTGTTGACAAGTGGGTAAAATGCAGTTGTTGTTTTGTGCGAAGTCGTGTCCGACCCATCGCGACCCCATGGACAATGATCCTCCAGGCCTTCCTGTCCTCTACCATTCCCCGGAGTCCATTTAAGTTTGCACCTACTGCTTCAGTGACTCCATCCAGCCACCTCATTTTCTGTCGTCCCCTTCTTCTTTTGCCCTCGATCGCTCCCAGCATTAGGCTCTTCTCCAGGGAGTCCCTCCTTCTCATGAGGTGGCCAAAATATTTGAGTTTCATCTTCAGGATCTGGCCTTCTAAAGAGCAGTCAAGGCTGATCTCCTCTAGGACTGACCGGTTTGTTCGCCTTGCAGTCCAAGGGACTCGCAAGAGTCTTCTCCAGCACCAGAGTTCAAAAGCCTCAATTCTTTGACGCTCGGCCTTCCTTATGGTCCAACTTTCGCAGCCATACATTGCAACTGGGAAGACCATAGCCTTGACTAAACGCACTTTTGTTGGCAGGGTGATGTCTCTGCTTTTTAGGATGCTGTCTAGATTTGCCATAGCTTTCCTCCCCAGGAGCAAGCGTCTTTTAATTTCTTTGCTGCAGTCCCCATCTGCAGTGATCTTGGAGCCCAGGAAAATAAAATCTGTCACTATCTCCATTTCTTCCCCTTCTATTTGCCAGGAATTGAGAGGGCCGGATGCCATGATCTTTGTTTTCTTAATGTTGAGTTTCAAGCCAACTTTTGCACTCTCCTCCTTCACCCGCATCAACAGGCTCTTTAGTTCCTCTTCACTTTCTGCCATTAGATGCAGCCATTAGATGCAGTATGGATCCTAATTCTGTCAGGTGGATCAATAACTGGTTGACAAATCGTACCCAGAGGGTACTTGTCATTGGTTCAGCATCTTCTTGGAAAAGAGTGAAAAGTTTAGTACCCCAAGGATCTGTCCTGGGCCCTCTGCTGTTCAACATATTTCTAAATGATTTGGATGAGGGATTAGAGGGGATACTTATTGAATTTGCAGATGATACTAAACTGGGAGGGGGTAGCAAACACAACTGAAGACAGCAACAGAATACAGGATAATCTTGATAGGCTCAAGAAGTGGGCTGTGATTCTATGATTCTATGACTCTATGAATCTATAACCTGGTGACCCCTTCTCCTGCCAACCCCCCACCCCCCATCAAGGGCCCTGCTCCAACTGGTAGTAGCTTTCCAAGGTCTCGGGTGTAGCAAAGACTTTCCCTTCGGCCCGTCTCCCTTCTGTTCCGAGAGAGGGATGTTGAAGGGGAGCAGAGATCTGCAGGGGGAGAGGCAGCATAACGGGGCTACAGCCCCAAAGGAGCTTTGGTGGGGGAAGAAGGTAAATAACAGCTGGAAGGTTTTTCTGAGTTTTTTTTTTAATGGTGCTAGAAGTAAGAGGAAGAATAGGGAAATGATAGATCCATTTAGGGGAGACAGCAGGCGAATTTTAACAAGTGACAGTGAAATGGTTGAGCTTTTACATTCTTGTTTTGATCTCTGTTTTTCCTGCCAAGGAACTACTCTGCTGCATGGAAGGAAGGGGTAGGCAAGCAGGAGAATCTAGATTTAGAATAAAAAGCTGGTTGCTTTAAATCCATGCTGCTCCTCAGGACCTGACAGGCTGCATCTCAGGGTCACGTTTGAGTCACACACACTTTAATTCTGGCGGGAAGCCTTTGTGTACATCTTCAGAGATCTAAAACAAGACTTTGCCCATCGTTACTACGGAGAATAAATGGGTTAGCAAGCAGATGTGTGAACTTAGCCAGCATAATGGGATAAGGGTCATGGGGTGCCTGGGGTGCAGTCCCAAAAGCCCCTCCCTCCAGACGGACCCACAGGGGCCCCAGCAGTGGGACAGCCTCAGTCAGTCCTTGTTGTGGCAAGGCAGCCTCTGCAGGGATTCAGTCATTGCCGAAGTCATGGCACAAAAGCCAGCTTGGCCCCACCCCCACCCCAAATTCAGGTGGGAAGTCCACTTTCCCACAGTCCCCACCTTTGATCAAACAAAGGGCCAAAATGGGAGACTCTCTGCCTGTCTTGTACCCAGAGACCATCTCTGCTAGAAGATTGTGGTGCCCCCAAAGGGAACCACGGATCAGAGCACACGGCAGCCTTTTTCAACCTTTTGACCGTGGAAAGATTGTTTAGGATTTGAAGAGCCCCGGAAACAATGTCAGCTGGTCATGACTCCCTGCCACGCCCTCGGAACTGACATCACCAGCCGCATTAACAGGCAGGCTCAAGGGTGACTGAGTGGGGGAGGAGACAGGAGGAGGTGTCAGGCAGGAACATCAACCAGGAAATAACTCTCACCTGGCAGGGAGAGCAACAGGAGTGGCTGGTTCCCTAGCCTGTGGCCAAGTCCATTAAGGTAAGAGGAGAAAGCTGCAGACTGCTGGGGGGTCCACAGATCCCTGGCATACGGAGTGTCTCTGTAGAGCAGGAGTAGTCAAACTGTGGCCCTCCAGATGTCCATGGACTACAATTCCCAGGACCCCTTGCCAGGGCCACAGTTTGACTACCCTTGCTGTAGAGTGTAAAGCAATGAGGGAGGGCTGCTTCAAAGGGCCTCGGGAAAGCCAGCCCAGCTTCAAGACAGGAGAACAGCAAGGCCGGCATGGGCCAGACATGTCACTAAGAACCTGATATCTCTGTTAAGCCCTGAATGCTGGAATAACTTGTCATTCTGGAATCTCCCTTCCCAGTCTGTTTTTTTATTATTATTATTTTTCACTAAACATAAGATACAGAAAGAGAGACAGAAAAGTAATATAATTTACATGCGTTTTAAAAATTCATTCCATTCTCGTACAAGTCTCTCATTAGCCATGTTTGTTGGCTGAGCCATCGCAGGAAGGCCTCTGAGTTTCTCGTACCAGAGCTCCATCTGTGGTTTGTGTTGTTGTTTCCATCGGGCTGCGATGAGACGCCTTGCCCCTGTTGTGGCGTGGAAAAAGAATTCTGCTCCTTCTTTACCGAGGCCTGTAGGAGAAACACTTGATAACATCATCGTAGGTTCCAGGGGAAATTTACAATCAAGTATAATGCGCCATTTGTCGTGTCCTTTTATCCACATTTTAAAAACAGTTTTTCAATTCCACCACATGTGGGAAAAGGATCCAGCCGTCTCTTGACATTTCCAACAGTTACCATCACTTTGGCTGGACGTTTCACTTATAGCTCTTGGTGTTAAACACCATCTAAAAAACAGTTTATACCAATTTTCTCAGAGCGCCTGGCCTTTGGTTAATTTTTCTGTTTTACGCCATAAGTGTCCCCAGTCTTCAGTCATAATTGGTTCCCCAAAGTTCTGCATCCATGTCCCTTTCTAACCTGTTTCCAAAATCCCTTTGCAATAAAATAGCTCTTTGAGGTCCCCCCTGGATTGTCCTTGAAGGTTGTTTGCCTACAGGTCGGTAGGTGAACAGGTGGGAGGTGAATTCCCTCCAGGCCAGGCTGGATTTTGGAGATGTTTGGTGGAGGAATCACTTGTGCATTGTGGGTGGGCAGGTAGTTGTGAATTTCTTGCATTGCGCAGGGGGTTGGACTAGATGATCCTGGAGGGCCCTTCCAACTCTAGGATTCTAGGCTTCTCAGTCTTGTGGTTCTTGATATCAGATTTGAATCTGTTTATCCTTGGGCACAGGGCTTACCCTGCTTGCCCCATGTAGAGAACAGGAGGGCCTTGTTGGCATTTAATGGCATCTACAGTGTCAGTTGGGGAAGGCACTGGCAAACCACCCCATATTGAGTCTGCCATGAAAACGCTGGAGGGCGTCACCCCAAGGGTCAGACATGACTCGGTGCTTGCACAGGGGATACCTTTACCTTTACCTTTACAGTGTCAGAAGATGAGCAAGTGAATGAGCGGGAGGTGGAATAGCTGAAGCAGTTAGGCTGCCTGGGTCTTTGTTGGGGCATGTTAAGGTTCGGCTTCCCCAGAGTAGGAAAGGTGTGCTTCTGGAATGCAGAGATCCCCCAGAGTGCTCTCCATAGGACAGAGATCGGTTCCCCGGGGGGGGGGGGAATGGCTGCTCTGGAGGTTGCCTTGTATGACCTTCTACCCTAGTGAGGCCCCTCCACAAACCCCACCCTCCATAAGCTCTCCCTCCCCCCCCCAAAAAAATCCCCAGGTATTTTTCAACCCCCAGCTGGTGACCCTCCTGGGAGGTGACTGTTGAGTTGCTCCTGGTGTCTGTTTTGAGCCTGGTGCCCTTAAACTCTTCACCCCTGGGGGAGGTCAGGAGGCATTTCTGAAGCCTGCAGATGACGTTGCTCTGGACTGGCCAGAGAGGACCACCCGTGAGAGAGGCTTGGGGGGCCATGGAGGACCAGAAGCATCCTAGGGGCTGCCAGTTGGAGGTGCCATTCCCAAGGGTGATGGGATGTGAGCTATTGCTGCTGCTTCTGCTGGATGCTGCTTTTGTTGCACTTCATGGGGAGTGCTGGGCTCTGTTTTCAGGGAGCTGGAAGGGGTCCAGCACAGGGTGATGATG
Source organism: Paroedura picta (assembly GCF_049243985.1). NCBI lineage: Eukaryota > Metazoa > Chordata > Lepidosauria > Squamata > Gekkonidae > Paroedura > Paroedura picta. Next base: position 185,183,391 of record NC_135370.1, on the reverse strand, counting down.
CTGGTGAGGGGGTTGGACTCGGAGTCCGTGTCCTGTGAGGAGAGGCTGGAGGAGCTGGGAACTGCTGTGCTGGAGAAGAGGGGCTTGCATAAAAGGAGGAATCCTTTTAAGTGGGTTTAAACTACAAGTACAACGATATAGGCTAGATATCAGGGGGGGGAATTCACAGTCAGAGTAGTTCAGCAGTGGAATAGGCTGCCTAAGGAGGTGGTGAGCTTCCCCTCATTGGCAGTCTTCAAGCAAAGGTTGGATGAACACTTTTCTTGGATGCTTTAGGATGCTTTGGGCTGATCCTGCGTTGAGCAGGGGGTTGGACTAGATGGCCTGTGTGGCCCCTTCCAACTCTATGATTCTATGAATCCAAGAGTCATGGAGTTGAGAGGGACCTCCAGGGCCATCTAGCACAACCCTCTGCAGAATGCAGGAGGCTCACAACTACCTGCCCATCCACAGTGACCCCATTTCCTTGCCCAGATGAAGCCAGTCCCAATAAAGAGAACCCACAGGCAGTCTGGCCTAGAGGAAATTGGCCTCCTGACAAGTGGTGATGGGCGTTTCCCAGGGCTTGCAAGAGAGGGACACAAGAGCCAAGCTCAAACACCATCCCTTCTGCCCACCCACTCGGAGTCTGCCCAAGTGCTTCCTATATCTGCTGTCAGCTGTGTTGAATGACTCAGGAAATGGATATCCACCTAGTAAAGAAGGTTTTGTCTAGATTTAAGGAAGAATGTTTGGAAACTGAGGTTTGTTTGACCCTGGGACAGTTTGTTTGACTCTCTTCAGCTTTGGTGGTTTTTAAGTATTGACCTGAGAGCTACTTACTGGGGACAGCTGCAGTGCCCGCATTAGCAGGGGATTGGACTAGATGACTCAGGTGGCCCTTTCAAATGTTACAATGAAATAAAATCAATGAGTAAATAATCCTTTTAACTGGAGGCCAGGGACTTTCTGCAAGCAAAGCTGATATTTGCACCCCGGGATTTTCGCAGCCATCCCTTGGATTTTATCACAGCCACTTACAAAATGTCCCTCTGCGTGTTTATGTCTACAGCGGGGAGGCAGGCTTCCTTCCTTCCAGGGCACAATTTATGTATTTTGCATTCTCTTCGGCCAGCGGAGCAACAGAGCGTGAATTACAGGAGGACAAGAGGCAAAGGACAAGAATTTGCTCGGTAAATTACTTGCGGTCGGCTCTGTGTCCCACAAGGGAGCAGTTATTGCAAAAATGTCACGCTCCCTGCCGTGGCAGCCTTGAGTTAAGAAATGGAGCTTTTGGCTCCGTCAGACGGGAACGCACTGCAGCCTTCGAGGGGGGAAGGAGCCGCCTGTCACACGCTGTCCTCAAGGGCCGACAGGCCTCGTCTCCACAACGAGGGACCAGCAGGTCCAGCTCTCTGCTCAGGGAGGCTCCCAACTGGGCCTTCAGGGCCTGGAAAAGGAACCTCCAGCTGCACCATTTGGGAGAGCTGCATGTACACAGAATCCTCCAGGTGTGCTACCAAAATGGGTACTCAGGGATAGGGGAAAACAGGAGCCCCTTCTGCCCCCCCGCCCCCCCCCCCCCCATGCCACAGAGCCAAGCTGGAACAGGACGGCATTCCTGTCGGCTCCTTTGCAGCTGGGGGAAACATGCAGTGTGATTTGGCCCACCAGGGAGATCTGGGGTTGTATTCAGAACCATGGACAGCTGCCCACCAACTCTGCCCCTGCCTGTTGGTCAGACAGACACCATCTTGGGCAGGGGTAGTCAAACTGCGGCCCTCCAGATGTCCATGGACTACAATTCCCAGGAGCCCCTGCCAGCGAATGCTGGCAGGGGCTCATGGGAATTGTAGTCCATGGACATCTGGAGGGCTGCAGTTTGAGTACCCCTGATCTTGGGGATCAGTTGGGAGTTGGGTTCGATCTCCCGTCCCTTCCCTGGATCCTCTCCTTCCAAAGCTGAGCACAAGAAGCATTGGGGGTGCCAGAAGCAGACCCATGGCTGATGGGAAAGCAGCTGGGGATGGGTTGTCTCCCTGTTAGGTGTCATGGCCCCGTCCCCAGAGGGTGCCTCTGCACCACTGCCTGAGCTCATTCTGCCAGCTCCCTCGGAGGAAGAAGTGGAGGAGCTGGAGCAAAGCAGCAGGGTGCTGCTTAGAGAGGCCAGTCCCGATAGGGAGCCACAACCAGGTCCCAGCCAGACAAGCACCATGCCCTCTGCACCAGCATTACCTCAGCCTGCAGCAACACCCCTGGACAGCCCAGACGCATCTCCAGAGCGCAGGAGGGGATGCAGGAGGACAATGTTGGCAACATGAAGGCCAAGTGCTTGGCTTAGACGAAAGCAACAAGCTAGGTTGGGCTCAGGTGGGGCCCATTCGTTGGAGGAAGGCTGAGTGCCAGGTGCAGCCACTTGGTGTGACAGCTCAGCTTGTTCTTAAGCCAAGGTGCTTCTCAGTGTGGCTGCAACCTTGTGCACATGTCCACCCGTTGAGGAAACCATGCCCTATGCCTTAGAGTCCACCCTGCCAGGCAGGCATTTTCTCCGGGGGATCTGGCTTCTGCCGTCTGGAGGTCCGTTCTTACTCCAGGGAATTCCCAAGCCCCGCCTGGAGGATGGCAACTGGGGAACCTGAAGTGTGTGTGTGTTGGGGGGAGTCACTGCCTGCAGGCCCCCCCTGAAGAAGCCAGACCAGACCTCCCCCTTCCCCCCCCCCCCCCCACGTGCACGTGAAACAGGGAGCCAATAAAGAGATCCCTTTGAGGGAAAGTGTTGCTGCTGCTCCCTCCAGTTCTGCCAAGCGGATGAACCAAACACCCATTAATCCTAACTGGGCCTCTTTCTCCTGCTGCTGACGCAGGAGGGGGGGCTTTTGGTTTTGTGCATTCCCTCCTTGAAATTGTGCGGGGGGGGGAGGGGCAGGATGAGGGCAGGGCTCTCCTCCCACCAGCACCCAGCCACCGGGCTCCCCGAAAGCTCCAAGGGTCTCCAGCCAACCATTCCTTGAATGGAAGTGGCTGTTTCGGAGGGTGGTCTGTGGGGCATCAGACCCTGCTGATCTCCCCAAACCCAAAAGCACCCATCTCCAGGCTCAGGGATTCCCCCACCTAGAGCTGCCCTCTCACCCCCCAGGCCTCTTTGGTCTCCTTCCCCGGCTGGGCTTCTGCCCTCCTTCCTCCTGCTGCCCTTCCTTGTGCCTTTCCCCGATCATGCTGAGTGAGTGGTGAGCACTGCTTTGGGCGGCTTGACAGGGAGGGCCCCTGCGCATGCAGAGCCACACCTGAGCCAGAGAGAGCCCCGCCCAAAGAGCTCCTGCTGCTGGGGCCCTGGAGCCCTCCCCTCCCCCTGGCCCCCTCCCCCATGTGCACACACATGCACATACACACACGCAACGTCTGCTCAGCATGGCAAGGGGCAAGGCCAGGAGGACGCCTCTCACATGGGTGCTTGAACCGTGGCCAGGATTTGCCCCAGAGCCGCCAGGGAAGAGACTCCTGTGGGAGGTCAAACATCCGCCTTGCAGGAAGACGGTGCTGGGGTGGAGGGGGTGGACAGGGGTTCCATCTCCTTCTACCCCAAGTTAAAGAACCAGGCCGTGGCCGAGGGGAAGGGCCTCTTTCCCTGAGACAGCCTCTTCTGAGAGCTCAAGTTCCCGGGGGTCAGCGGTGTTGACAGGTGGGGGGGGGCACAGGGAATGCCATGACGGTGCTGCCAACTCAAGTCAGGAGACACTCAGAGGGGGCTTGTCCTTGGACCCCACTCCCCACTCCCCAAGGGAGTCTCAAAGCAGCTTCAAACTGCCTTCCCCTCCTCTCCCCACGACAGGCTCCCTCTGAGTTAGGTGGGTCTAGGAGAGCTCTGAGAGAACTGAGAATGGCCCAAGGCTGCATGTGGAGGAGGAGGAGTGAGGAATTGGATCTCCAGATTTGGGGGCGGTGCTGTTAACCACAACGCCAGGCTGGCTCTGGGGTTGGCAAGAGGTGTCATCCCTGGGCTGTCTTTCCGAGGGGGGGGGGAGTTCTTACTGTCAGCAAATGGTGGCCCCCAGTTTGGGGGGGTGAAAGCCTATAAGAGAGGGGCAGCCTTCTGCCCCCCCACTCCCCGGAGGAGGCCTGTTTTCCTCAGAAAAGTATAGGGAGCTGCCTCTTGGCCCTCCTGGCTTTCAGATGGAAAAGACAGCCTGACCTATTACGCCTGTCCGTTTTGATCTCCTTCATTAAGCTGAGGGCTAATTAATTCTGAATATGTTTCCATGAATGTCTTGTTTTGAGAAGTTAATGAACTATGGCCGAAATTTCTTTCGTCTTCAATTTTCATCTCTCTCTTTTCCCCCCGGAAAGCCCTTTTCCTTCCAGGTTCTTTAATTTGTTTTTAATTCTCCCTTGTCTGAAACCCGAAACACTCTCCAACTCCTGTCTCATTTCATGCTGACAACACATTGATTTTCCCCCTGGTTTGTAATTGCGTTGCAGCCATCATTTCATAAACTTCCCGGTTTTTATTTAAAAAAAAAACAGAAAAACCCGGGGCTGCTCTGGTTGACCCCCAGAAGAGTTCCCTTCCAGGTGAGAACACCTTTCCTTCTCCCTCGGGGAGTCTGCAGCATCACCCAGGTTGGGCGGGGTCACCCCCCCCCCCCAGCACCCTGATGGGGACCTTGGACTGGAAAGAGGAAAGGGTTAACAATTGTTGCAGTTGCTCACATTTCTAAGTTATGTTGCTCTTTAAATTGAAATGACCATTATGTTCTCTGTTTTTAAGAAGAAGAAGAGTTGGCTCTTATATGCCGCTTTTCCCTACCCGAAGGAGGCTCAAAGCGGCTTACAGTCACCTTCCCTTTCCTCTCCCCACAACAGACACCCTGTGAGGGAGGGGAGGCTGAGAGAGCCCTGAGATTACTGAAGGAGAAGAAGAAGAGTTGGTTCTTATATGCCGCTTTTCCCTACCCGAAGGAGGCTCAAAGCGGCTTACAGTCACCTTCCCTTTCCTCTCCCCACAACAGACACCCTGTGAGGGAGGGGAGGCTGAGAGAGCCCTGAGATTACTGAAGGAGAAGAAGAAGAGTTGGCTCTTATATGCCGCTTTTCCCTACCCGAAGGAGGCTCAAAGCGGCTTACAGTCACCTTCCCTTTCCTCTCCCCACAACAGACACCCTGTGAGGGAGGGGAGGCTCAGAGAGCCCTGAGATTACTGAAGAAGAAGAAGAAGACGAAGAGTTGGCTCTTATATGCCGCTTTTCCCTACCCGAAGGAGGCTCAAAGCGGCTTACAGTCGCCTTCCCTTTCCTCTCCCCACAACAGACACCCTGTGAGGGAGGGGAGGCTGAGAGAACCCTGAGATTACTGAAGAAGAAGAAGAAGAAGAAGAGTTGGCTCTTATATGCCGCTTTTCCCTACCCGAAGGAGGCTCAAAGCGGCTTACAGTCACCTTCCCTTTCCTCTCCCCACAACAGACACCCTGTGAGGGAGGGGAGGCTCAGAGAGCCCTGAGATTACTGAAGAAGAAGAAGAAGAAGAAGAGTTGGCTCTTATATGCCGCTTTTCCCTACCCGAAGGAGGCTCAAAGCGGCTTACAGTCGCCTTCCCTTTCCTCTCCCCACAACAGACACCCTGTGAGGGAGGGGAGGCTGAGAGAACCCTGAGATTATTAAGAAGAAGAGTTGGTTCTTATAAGCCGCTTTTCCCTACCCGAAGGAGACTCAAAGTGGCTTACAGTCGCCTTCCCATTCCCCTCCCCACAACAGACACCCTGTGGGGTGGGTGAGGCTGAGAGAGCCCTGAGATTACTGAAGAAGAAGAAGAAGAGTTGGTTCTTATATGCCACTTTTCTGTACCCGAAGGAGGCTCAAAGCGGCTTCCAATCGCCTTCCCTTCCTCTCCCCACAACAGACACCCTATGGGGTGGGTGAGGCTGAGAGAGCCCTGATATTAGTGCTCAGTCAGAACAGCTTTCTCAGTACTGTGGTGAGCCCAAGGTCACCCAGCTGGCTGCATGTGGGGGAGAGCAGAATCGAACCTGGCATGCCAGATTAGAAGTCCTCATTCCTAACCTCTACACCAAGCTGGCTCTCAGTTTGGTGTAGTGACAAATGTAATGTCCCTTCTACCTCATAGGCTCTATGGACCCCCACCCTGAGACGTCATAGTGAGGGACGGTGTATAAATTGAATGAATGAAATATGGAATCGTGGAACTCCCCGTTGCTCTATTCCTCCTCAGGGATGGGGGACATTTGGCTTCCCTTCCCCCCAGCAGGGAGTGCCTCAAACTGGCCTCTCCGTCGCGTGGGAGACCCACCATGGGGGGGGGAGGGGGGCGCATGGCCCCTCATGCTCTGCATCTTCCGGCCGCAGCTTTCAGTGCTCTCCGATGGGTCTGTCGGCCCCCCAGGAGAAGAAGGCGCTTACCAAACCCTTTATCTTTGTTGTTAATAAAATGCCCGAAGAATCACCAGATCCGCTGGCGGAATGGAAAGGTCATTCCTTTGGGTGGGAAAGGACACGCCCTGCAGAGCGCATGGATTTCTCTATTCACAGCCGGATTGTGGCCGCAAGGCAGAGCTGGGGGGAGGGGGGGTGCGGGTCATGATCCCACGGACAGCACTGCTTGCAGATCACGGCCTCTGCCGGTGGGTGCCTTGAAGGAGGCCTCCTGATGTCCATGTGCATTTTGTCCCTTGGCCTTTCGGTGCCTTCTCTCCTCTCCAGGTAGAGCGGCCTCTTTCCAACAGGTCAGGCTGGAGAGCCCCCAGAAGGGAGGCTGCAAGGACGGTTTCCCCAGGAGGGAAATGGACACCTGGGAGAGGCTCCAGGTCAGCTGAGAATCAAAAGGGCAGCAGTGCAAACAAGTGTGTTCTGGGTCTGGCTGGGGCGGCTCCCGGTCCGATCAGAAGGACACGAGAAAACCCTGTCAGGGTCAGCAGGGTCCCCTTGACCAGCCTCCAGCCGGTTTCTCCAGCGAGCCAACCAGGCGGAGAGACCCAGGCCTTCCCCCAGTGGGTTCTCCCGGGCCCTGCAGGAGTCATGGGTGGCCTGCGCATCCTTTGGAAGCGGCCTACACTCCTGTCCAGCACGGGCTTGCCTGGTGCTGGTGGAGCCCGCTGCTTGTCAAGCAACAGAGTGAAGAAGGGCTTCCTTCTTCCCCCAAATGCAGCCTCATCAGCAGCAGTATGCATTCGCTGTGACGTTCCTGGCATGCCACTTCAAGGCATGAGCCAGTGGTGGAATTAAAGTTGGAAATTCTCCTCCCTCCGCCGCAATTGAGGAGGAAAGGAGCACGGTGCAAAGCAGCATTCAGGAGCAACACAGAGCTGGAGTCCAGGAGATCAGTTCGGCCCTCATCAAAGCCCTGCCTCCGAGAGAAAAGGAGGTGTCCACACCCCCAGCAGCAGCGTTCATGGACTGCAGCGAGGGATGCCAGCCTCCAGCTGGGACCTGGAGATCCCTCGGAATTACAGACACCAGTTCCTGAGTTCTCCAGGAGAAAATGGGTGTGTTGGCGGGGGGGGGGTCTCCGTGCCACTGGGCTCCCCAGGCTTCTCGCAAGGGGGGTTCTGGCAACCCTAACTACGGCTCATTTCTTCCACTGCATCTTTGCAAGTCCTCATCTGGCAACCCACCATCCTGCCCATCCTGGGGGCTTTCCTTCGCTTCTCCAAGATGGGGTGGGGGTGGGGGAGGGTTATAGGGCTCTTGTATACCAGCAATGCCCTTCAGATCTTCCTGTGGGGCAAGTAGCTCAGGCCCCAGAGAAACACATCCATCCATGGTGGCACCTCTGACGTTAAGCATGGCAACAATCAGGGAAGGATCAATTTGGCCTCCCAGGCTCACTAGGTGCCCCTAACAAAGCAGGAAGGCTCATGGCTCAGAGGAAGAGGAGGAGGAGTCTCAAAGCAGCTTCCAGTTGCCTTCCTTTCATCTCCCCACAACAGACACCCTGCGAGGCAGATGGGGCTGAGAGAGCTGTAACAGAATTACTCCGAGAGAACAGCTCTAACAGGACTGGGACTGGCCCAAGCTCACCCAGCTGGCTACAGTTGGAGGAGGCGTGGGGAATCCAACCCAGCTCTCCAGATCAGAGGCCACTGCTCTTAACCACAGCACCAGGCTGGCTTTCTTGACCACTGCAGCAAGAGCCTCGTCTTGGACGCAGAAGTCTCCAGGCTCAATCCCTGGCAGCATCTCCGATTCAAAGGGCCAGGCAGGAGGTGACAGGAAAGAGCTTTCTCTGGCTGAGGCCACTGACAGGCTGAGCAGACAAGACCCTCCAGTCTGCTTCAGGTGTCCCTGGTGTGTCCTGGATGTGGCAGGAAGGAACGTGTAGAGTGCCAGCCCATGAGAGCTTCTGGGGGAAATGAAGTCTTTGCAGAGCCATTCGATTCCTGCTTCTCTTTGCCCTGCGTGTGCCTCCTCTCATCCTGGCAAGGAACTCATGCAGAGATGTAAAAGGCAGCCTCTTTTGTGGGCCGGTGGTTCTGCTGCATCTGTGGGTGGACAGTGATCTAACCAGGGTTGAGAGAAACAGTAACCTGCCCCCCTCCCCAGCCATGGAGGCTGATTGGAAGGAGATTCCAAGAGCCCTGATCTCTGTTGGGAGTGGCTGAATGACTACAATCATGTCTGGGGCAGAGGCCCAGCAGAATTTCCTGCCTCTGAAGATGAAGGAAGATGGGCCAGAACGGGGCATCTTGCAGAGACAGACAGTCTTCCTCCCTAGGATACGGTTTTGGACGCAGGGGGGTCTTTTCTTCCTGTGTTCCTCATGGCATCCTGGGGGGGGGCGTCCTTTTGCTTTCCCAGCACCTTTGATCTGGACACAAGCACAGGAAGCATTGAAGACATGCTTGGTTGTCCAGGAGGGAGATTTCACTCCTGGCTTGCCTTCCTCTCTCTCTCTCTCTGTCTCTCTCTCCCTCCCTCCCATGTTCAAAGCAAACCCAGGAGTGAAGCAGAGCCCAAGGAGATGCAATCTGCGTCTTCCTGAAGCTCCATCGAGAGCAATTAGGCATATTTAACATGTTCCCAGCCCCGGGCTACACAGTGTTGCCAGCGCCACGGGGAGCACGGAGCGGCTCTGGCAACTGGGAGGTTGTGTTGGGGATGCCCCGCCTGCTCCGACCACGGCCACGTTTTGTGACGTGGAAGGTGCTGGGCCTGCCTCGAACCTGAGAGCATCAGCAAAGCCTCAGCTGCACACCCGGTTTAAGAATTCACAGGGCCCGTCGCCCCAGAGATGGAGGGAGGACTTGCAGGGACTTAACAGTGCACAACTGGCGCTGTTCCTTGTGCTGCACAAGCAAACGGGGAGGGGGGCTCCCAAGGATAGTCGGAATTTCAGGAGCAAGCAGCAGCTTCCCTTGACCAGAACTTAGTGGGATGTGCAAGGTTGGCCCCTGGGTCCTGTCCACCTGCTTCAACAAGCTTTGCCCCCCCCCCAACCCCCCACATGTCTAGGGAAGGAGAGCACACATATCCAAACAGGCATTCATTTCAACTTCATCTGATTCACAAATTTTGCAGAGAGCCCAAATCCCTTGTCAAAGGAAGCTGCTAAATGACGCCAGGCGGTGATAAGATTTCCATTCTCAACTATCTTCGTGGATGAGCACAGCTGAGCCCCCGTCAACAAGAAACAAAAGGGCCTTCGTTCACTCAGCACTTCTGGCGAGGGGTTTTGCTGCGTTGGCCTGGCCAGGCCTGTTCATCGGCACCAACAACGGAGGGGGCCGGGGGGGGGCGGCCACTGGATGCCGCTCGGGTGGAAAGCCATGGGGAGCCGAGGCAGGACCCCCCTCCCCTGCTAATGGAGCTTCCTTGGCATTAACGAGGAAAGCTGAGGCGAGGGAGACGTTTGCCAGGATCCAACTTGGTGTCTCAGCCTCGAAAAGAACAGAGGCACTCAGGGGAAAGGGGCATTTCCCTCCTCGTCAAAAGCGGCTACAGCTTGGTTTCCCTCTCCGGCTAATTGGAGGAGGAGGGAGGCCTAGAAATCACAATATAGAAAGATACAAATCCTGTCGGACCCAGGAATACAACAGGTGCTTCGATGCACACCTGCACTGTGGCCGTCCTGAGGACTGGATGCATGGCAAAAGGGGCCAAGGGACCAAGCCCCATGAAGACAGGTTGAGGGACTTGGGAATGTTCAGCCTGGAGAAAAGGAGGCTGAGAGGGGACATGATAGCCCTCTTTAATGATTTGAAAGGCTGTCATTTGGAGGAGGGCAGGATGCTGTTCCCATTGGCTGCAGAGGAGAGGAAACGCAGTAATGGGTTTAAACTTCAAGTACAACGATATAGGCTAGATATCAGGAAAAAGTTTTTCTCAGTCAGAGTAGTTCAGCAGTGGAATAGGCTGCCTAAGGAGGTGGTGAGCTCCCCCTCACTGGCAGTCTTCAAGCAAAGGTTGGATACACACTTTTCTTGGATGCTTTAGGATGCTTAGGGCTGATCCTGCGTTGAGCAGGGGGTTGGACTAGATGGCCTGTATGGCCCCTTCCAACTCTATGATTCTGTGATTCTATGATTCTATGATCCTGCATTGAGCAGGTGGTTGGACTAGATGGCCTGTATGGCCCCTTCCAACTCTATGATTCTGTGATTCTATGATTAAAAAGCTCCTGCCCCCCCCCCTGGACTCTCCAAATCTCAAGCCACATTCCTGGCCCAGGGGTCACAACCTCCAGGTACAGCCTGGAAATGTCCTGGAATTGGAGATCATCTGCAGACTCGAGAGATCAGCTTCCTGGGAAGGGGGACTCCGCGATGACAACTCATCTCCAGGAAATGAAAAGGCCTGCTTGAAGTGGGGCGGGGGGGGGGGACTCTGTGGCAGAGACGTTGCAGGACGGGAGAGGCTGGGACCTGGGGAATTGCCGGAATTGCAGGTCATTTCCAGGCCAAAGAGATCAGTCCCCCTGGAGAAAGGGGCTACTTGGGAGGAGGGACTCCCTGGCTTTGGATCCCATGGAGGTGCAGGGATGCCAGGCTCCAGGTGGGAAACAAAGAGAAATGCTGGGTGGCAGTAATTGATAATAATCAGCTTGTATAATACACACTCCACCTCTCAAATTTTGAAATTGAACTGTTTCTCAAATTAGTTGTTAGTTTTGCCATTATTGCACAGTCTGTAGGTTTATTTTCCCATTCTTCTCAGCTTGGACATTTTGCTGCATAAATAATCCTACCTGCCGTCGTGTCTGAACATCTCTTCCAAAATAGTTAATAATGTATTAGTCATCTGGCATAGGGAATTTTAATTGTTATGATGATCTGCATTTTCCCATGTATTTCCTTCCAATATATTTTGTCTTTTTACAAGTCCACCACGTATGGTCAAAGGTTCCATCGATGCCTTGACCTTTCCAGCATTTCCCTTTGTTGTTTTTATCCTTTTATCTCAGTATCCTTTGGGGTTCTGGACCATCTAAATGACATTTTGTACCAGGTTTCTCTTAATGCCTGGCTGGCTGCAAACTTAATTTCTTTTCCCCGTAATCATTCCTATTGATACATACGAGGCTGCCCTCTAAAATTCTGCATCCATGGTCATACACTTTTCCACTTGTTCTTCTTCAGTTTCTAACTGAAATAATAACTTGTATCTCCATCGTAGTTTTATAATCAACCATTCAAATGCAGTCACCCCTCTTAAACCTCCACCCTCTGGGTTGATAACCATGTCTAGCCTTGAAACTGATTGATAATTGAGCAACCATTGCATACTGATGCCTTGCCTTCCTCTCTAACTGGAGAGCCAGTTTGGTGTAGTGGTTAGGAGTGCGGACTTCTAATCTGGCATGCCAGGTTTGATTCTGTGCTCCCCCACATGCATCCAGCTGGGTGACCTTGGGCTTGCCACGGCACTGATAAAATTGTTCTGACCGAGCAGTGATATCAGGGCTCTCTCAGCCTCACCCACCCCACAGGGTGTCTGTTGTGGGGAGAGGAAAGGGAAGGCGATTGGAAGCCACTTTGAGACTCCTTCGGGTAGAGAAAAGCGGCATCTAAGAACCAACTCTTCTTCTTCTTCAGTAATCGCAGGGCTCTCTCAGCCTCCCCTCCCTCACAGGGTGTCTGTTGTGGGGAGAGGAAAGGGAAGGCGACTGTAAGCCGCTTTGAGCCTCCTTCGGGTAGGGAAAAGCGGCCTATAAGAACCAACTCTTCTTCTTCTTCAGTAATCTCAGGGCTCTCTCAGCCTCCCCTCCCTCACAGGGTGTCTGTTGTGGGGAGAGGAAAGGGAAGGCGATTGGAAGCCACTTTGAGACTCCTTCGGGTAGAGAAAAGCGGCATCTAAGAACCAACTCTTCTTCTTCTTCAGTAATCGCAGGGCTCTCTCAGCCTCCCCTCCCTCACAGGGTGTCTGTTGTGGGGAGAGGAAAGGGAAGGCGACTGTAAGCCGCTTTGAGCCTCCTTCGGGTAGGGAAGAGCGGCATATAAGAACCAACTCTTCTTCTTCTAATATTTTACCAGGAACTGCTTTCCCCCTGAGCCTTTGCCATATGGCTGTATGTTCTTTAAAATATATATTTGCTGTGTTCTTATTGTGATACATTTCTACTGGGGACATAAGCAAAGAATATGAATGTCTCAATAAATTCCAGCAGAGTCTCCAAAGTCCGTCTCTAATTATATGACTCCTCCCATCTGTTATGATCATTTTAATTGATTTTATTTAATCCATAAATAATTGTGTAAGCCTTCTTTGAGGTCTGCCGATCCAAGTTTTGTGATTCTTTGTCTTGGGTTTTTAATCCACTCTCCAATCCAAACTTGGCCTGCCGCTTGATCATTTAAGTTTATATTTGGACCTGATAATTCCCCTCACTTTTTCTTGTCATCATGTAATATTAAAGCTTCTTCTTGGTTTCTTGCCATTCCAAATAAATTTGTTTACCTGTCTTTGCCGCTCTGTGCTTTCTTTTATGCATATAGGTAGCTTTTGAAATTTAAACAAATAGCTTTGGGACTACATTCATTTTGCTGGGAGATATTCTTTCCAGCCGCAGAATCTTTAATTTTTTTCTACTTGGATAAATCTGCTTATATCAGCTTACAGATCTTCTGATCATTGCCTCTGGAAAGATTCCAGCTTTCCCATGCACATTTATTCCCAGATATTTAGTGGGGTCAATGACTAAAGTACATTCCAGACTCTTTAGGATGCCTTCTTATTGTGGCATTAAAATATTTGTTTGATACAAATTCTTCAGAATGTTCCACTGGGTTCTGGGATGATCTTGGGGGATCCAGGACTATGAGAACTACATTGACTGCAGAAATTTTAGCTTTGAATTATACAACCACTTTTATACCACCCAAACTCTGAAAGGGGAAAGTGTTTGTAATCAAGAATAAATAAATGTGCTCTGCTTTTAATAAGTCCCGTGCCCCTCTCCCTAACGGTCAACAGCCAGCAGAGAAGAGGCTGCAGATTCTGAGGAATTTCCTCCAGGCCAGGCTGGATTCTGGAGGGTTTTTTTTTGGGGGGGGGGATAACTTGGCCATGAAATTGGGGTCACTGTGGGTGGGCAGGTAGTTGGGAGTTCTTGCATGGGGCACGGGGTTGGACTAGATGACCCTTGAGGTACCTTCCAACTCTATGGTTCTATGTGTTCATGCAGCAGAATGGGAACCAGTGGTGCTGTCAGGCTTTGGAGGGCTCCTATTGGTGTTTCGATAGCTGGTGAATTCTGCCCCCATGTCCTGTAGTTTTGTAAACATTTTAATTGAGCAGAGACAGAGCGTCTAGGAATGTATCCAGTCATGAACCACTATGAACAGCATAGAAGTCTGTGGACTGATCATGCTGGCCACCCTTCCACCAACATTACTTCGTGAACCACAAACCGGCCAGAGTTCATCAGAGCTCAGTTCATGAGCTGGTTCATGCCCACCCCTGGGCCACGGAGCTTGCTAGTGCGGAGAGAATGAAGGCCTTGCACACCTGGCCCAGAAGTGACCTCTGAATTAAAATGAAAAGTTCCCTGCAGATTCTTTTACAGAAGGAATCCAGAAGAGGGGTCTTAAGGCACCAGGAATCTCACGTGGGAGATGCATTTACTGTTGTGTTTGCTAAATGGCTCCTTCTGAGAGAATAGATTTGCTCTCTCTGTCTCTCTGTCTCTCACACTCACTCTCTCCCCCCCCCTCTCTCTCTCCCTCTCCAAGGTTTGAGTCCAATGGCCCCTTTAAGAAGAACAACCAAGATTTATTCTTGAGCATAATAAGCTTTTGCATGCACAAAGAAAAGCTTAGACCCAGGATCAAACTTGCTGGCCTTTTGCTTCAGACCAACTGGGCTGCCTGCCTGAATTTGGCCCTCTGTCTCTCTCTCTCTGTCTCTCTCTCTGTAGCATATTACAGCTGTGAGTGGCAGGAAACATCATGAACCTGCCCAGTGGGGAAAAGCTGCCGGCCGGATCGAATCTTTACCTCGATTTCGGGCAGGCCCTTGACAAGGTGCCCCAGGATGTTCTGGTGGCTGAACTGGGGGCCTGCAGGCTGGCTAGAAAACCACACCCAGAGACTAGCGGTCAAGAGTGTTTCATGAGCATGGAGGGAGGGGAGCAGTGGGGGGCCACAGGGCTCAGCTCTGGATCCAGTAATTTTATCAATAATCTGGACGAGGTGATGGAGGGAGGTGAGTAGCGGGGTACCTCAGGGCTCGGTGCTCGGCCCGGTACTTTTTAACATATTTATTAATGATCTAGATGAGGGGGTGGAGGGACTACTCATCAAATTTGCAGATGACACCAAATTGGGAGGACTGGCAAATACTCCGGAAGATAGAGACAGAGTTCAACGAGATCTGAACACAATGGAAAAATGGGCAAATGAGAACAAGATGCAATTTAATAAAGATAAGTGTAAAGTTCTGCATCTGGGTCAGAAAAATGAAAAGCATGCCTACTGGATGGGGGATACGCACTGTGTGTGAACGAGACCTTGGGGTACTTGTGGATTGTGGATTGTAAACTAAACATGAGCAGGCAGTGTGATGCAGCGGTAAAAAAGGCAAATGCCATTTTGGGCTGTATCAACAGGGGCATCACATCAAAATCACAAGATGTCATAGTCCCAAAGGTTGGATACACACTTTTCTTGGATGCTTTAGGATGCTTAGGGCTAATCCTGCGTTGAGCAGGGGGTGGGACTAGATGGCCTGCATGGCCCCTTCCCACTCTAGGATTCTAGGATTCTCAGAATTCACTGACAGTCTCCCAGATCTTTCCTGGTTGTCAGAACAGGGTTCTTGCAACTGGTGTGATTCTACCTATGAATGGGAAGGGGTCATCCTGTCAGTGAAGGATCTGAGAAAATAGAAGGGAAGGACAGAAGGGGGCAGTGGGGTGGCATTTGCAAGAAGTTCAGAAAATGGCCGAAAATTCGGGTCCCTTGTGCAACTCTGTCGACTTGCTTTTGCCTTTGTCCTGGGTCTTGGCTCCTCGGTGGCTGCTTCTGTCTAATTAGCATCCCCAAGAAGGACCTCCCGAGCTCCATGTCCTTGAGGAAACCTCTGGAGCCCGAAGCCGCCCGCTGCTGCTTCCAAGGGGCTCCTGCTTCAGCGAGGCCCTGCCGGCCTCCAGGAAGACGTGAAGAGCAGACCCACATCCTCTTTGGCCCCCCCTCCCTCCCTCCCTCCCTCCTTCTCCGCTGCCGCCACGTCTTCCTGCTCCTCAGGGTTCCCTCTGCACCTTCTCTATCTAAGCGCCAGACAAGGAGTGCATTAAAAATTGATGGTTCATGGTCTTCTGTTCTAAGCTGATAGCTATAATGACATTTTCCTCAGAAACAGGCAAAGTCCCCGGGCGCCTCCGAAGGGAAGGAGTTGGACAAAGATAAGTGTCGGACGGCGCAGGCTTGAAGCGACCGAGGGAGGGAAACAGCCCTCCTTCCTGGCTTCCCGGTGTGGAGGGACACTGTCTCTGCTCATGGCTGCCATCCCAGCACACCTCTTTTAAGACCGAGACAAATGATCTCGCTGCAGAGAAAAGGAGGCACACGGAAGAAGCAGGAGCCAAGTTCAGAGGCTGCTTTTCCTCTCCAAGCTTCCTTCCAGCGTGGCTCCGGGGGAGGAAGGACGGCCGGTGCCAGCAAGAAAGTGGGGGGGGGGGGGGCGGCAAGCAAGTTTAGGAGTGAGCCCAACAATGCCCAGACACGGTTCACTGGGGCCTTTATCTTAAGGAAGGAGGGGGGAACATCACAGGACCCTGACTGTGTAATCCTCTGGAGGTACACGAGAACCTCAGGAGAGCCCAGTTGGATCACACCAGGGGTTCCCCTTCTCCAGCATCTTGTCTTACACAGAGGCCAGCCAGTTCCTCCGGAGCAACAAGGCAGCAACAGGGCAGCCTTCCCTTGATGTTGCTTTCTGGCTCTGCAATTCAGGTCCCAAATGCCATTGAAGGTGGAGGTTCCTTTTAGTCACCGTTCTCTTTAGTCATCGTGGAATGAGCTCCCTTCCTGTGACTCCTTGGTGACTCCATTCAACGTTCTCCAAGACATGGTGACTCAGGTGACTAGAATGGCAGAGCAGAATTCAAAGAATGATTTCTAAACAACAGGGAAGAACATGACTCTGGCTCTTTCCATTAAGAAGCCACCCTATTAAGTCTGCAGTTCTTTCCTGGTTTCACCTAAACTAAAGCAAGGGTGGCCAAACGGAGGTTCTCCAGATGTCTGTGGACTACGATTACCATGAGCCCCTGCCAACATGGTCATTGTAGTCCATGGACATCTGGAGAGCTGCCGTTTGGCCATCCCTGAGAAGTATTACGGGCCGGTCTGTGGGAACAGCATAAAACCCTGCCTGAACCTTCACACCTCTTCCTGGGAGCCCCCCAGAATCACAGAATCCTAGAGTGGGAAGGGGCCATGTAGGCCATCTAGTCCTGCAGGATCAGCCCAGAGCATCCTAAAGAAGCTTGAAGCTGAGTCAGGCCCCTGGTCCACCAGGGCTTCAGGTAAAGACAGCCCCACCCCCCAGTTGCCCCTTTTCCCTTGGAGGTCGGGGGCTGCTCTGCAGAGATGCCAATTAGGTTCCCCTTCTCTCCTCTGCTCCAGGATGGGGAAGAAGAACATCTAGATTCAGAGACCAATGAGATGTTGGGGACAGGGGCTTCGTCAGACAGAGAGAGAGACTTCCCCCTAAGAACAACAGGGTAATTTTTCATTTGGGAAAAAAAAAACAGCAACACGCATGCCCATTGGTCAGCCTGCAAGCCCTTTGGGATTCCAGCATGGGGCGGTGGGCAGAGACACAACCAAGATGGCTGCCCCAGGAGGCGGAACCAACCCCTAGACGTCAAGGGGCAGAGTTCCGCTTATCCCTCTTCAACCCTCCAGGCAGAAACTCTGTTGAAAAGGAACACACCATGATGAATTATTTCCTTGCAGGCAGCCAATCCGATCTCCACTGGCCAATCAGAAGCCCAGCTGGGGCGGGGGGGGGACAGACTCCATCTGCCCTGCCCTCTTCCTAAAACCCTTGGTGGGCACCGTGTCTGGGTGTCTGCGGCTTAGTGGAATCACCATTTTGTAGCCCACCCCCTTCAGCGATGGAGCTTAGGACAGCATGTTAGCACCTGGGGGGGGGGGACAAGAGGTGTTTGGCAGACAGATGTGGGAGGGGGGGCATTGCTATCCTCTCAGCTCTGCTTGTCTCCAAAATCCCCATTAAACTCTTACCTGCAGAGGTGAGCCCACGCCGTGCTTTAGAACCCTTCATGGAAATGATAAAGATTGATTCCCTTTGCCTAAATGAGGCATGGCAGGACCCGTCTCCCCCCCCCCCCCCGTGCCTCTTATTTTAATACTCTTCTGCTTAACCTGTTGGCTCCGTTCAAGATCCGTAACAGAGCGCCTTTGTTGCCGGGCGGAGACGAGGACGGGATAGCAAGCCTAAGCGACGCGTTAGACAATTACACGCCGGGGAGACGCAAGCGGCTGACAGCCACTTCCACACACACACACACACACACACACACACACACACACACACACTCTGCAGGGCACGCAAGGAAACACATCCTTGCTCAGTCAGGTCGGTCTCGCCATGCTGGTGGGATGCCAAACGTGCAGCCTGGGGGGGGGGGGGGAGCTGGCGGGGATCAGGCCCTGGCCGGAGGAGGAAGGCGCAGGGCCACAACTCTGGCTAGAGCCGGCCGGAGTCCCCCAGGGCCAACCACTCAGGGTCCTGCAGGGGAGGAAATGGCAGCTTTGGAAATCTGGGTCCACCTTGAATGGACCTCAGTTGGTCTTCAAGGGGCCCGGTGGCCTTGTCCTCCGCCAAGGTCCCTCTTCTGCCCAGCCAGCATGGGGCACTGGTGGAGCCACAGCATCTGATCCGGAGAACCGGGTCCAATTCCCCACTCCTCTGCAGGCGGCCTTGGGCTAGTCCCAGTCCCGTCAGAGCTCCCTCGGCCCCACCTACTCACAGGGTGTCTCTTGTGGGGAGAGGAAAGAAAGGGCCACCTGGAGAGTCTATTGGGTAAGGGGAAAGCGGGATATAAAAACAACAACTATTCTTCTTATTTATTTATATGCCACCCTCACCGGAGGCTCTTCTCCAAAGCACCCAGTTCCTCCAGGGGAACTGGACTGGACTCTGGCAGTCAGCTGTTATTCCAGGGGATAGCCAGTCCCCCCTGAAGGGTGGCATCCCCCCCCCCCCCGCGTGGTACCTGCTCCTGTGGATGCAAGGCTGTGCAGACGGGGGAGGGAGGAAGAGTGGGGGGGGATGCCATGACAAACCACACAGCAGATGATCACACCCCCCATGGCAGAAGTATCCAGAGATCTCCAGATTTGGCTGGTAGGAAGGCTGAAGAGAGGAGGAGGAGAAGGAGGAGGAAGAGGAAGAGGAAGAAGAAGAGGAGGAGGAAGAGGAAGAGGAGGAGGAGGAGGAGGTAGAAGAAGAAGAGGAAGAGGAAGAGGAGGAGGAGAAGAAGAAGAAGAAGAAGAAGAAGAAGAGGAGGAGGAGGAAGAGGAAGAGGAGGAGGAAGAAGAAGAAGAAGAAGAAGAAGAAGAGGAGGAATAGGAGGGGCACTGTGCTGGCTCTCAGTGGGTGCAGGAGCTGTGGCTCAGAGGCAGAGTCTGTGCTTGGCCTGCAGGAAGTCCCGGGTTCCATCCCCAGCAGCCTCTCCAGTTTTGAAGGGCCAGTCCGAAGGTGGTGAGAGAGACCTCTGCCGGAGAGCTTAGAAGGGACTCTGCCAACAAGAGTTGACAATACTGACCTGGGGGCACCCAGGTCTTGTGTAGAATGAGTGTGCAATCCAGATTAGAGTTGCTTGTGGACTGCCCATAGCTGAATCCCCGTTTGCATCAAGAGGAGCGTGAATTCTGCAGCTTCTGTCCCGTAGCCACGGGGTCAGCCACTGCCGCTCACCCAGCTTCTGTGGCCCTCAGCCTTCCTGCCTTCACTCGGACAGCTCTGCGCTTGTCCGGTGCTGCCAGGTTCGATCCAGCCCCTGCTTGCAGCGCACGTGCCCGTGAAGGTGCGCACACTGGAGCAGCGTCCATGCCGGGAGCGGCTGGGATGGCTTCTGGCACTCTCGGTTGTGGCATAATTGCCGGTTGCAAATTGCTGACGGCAAATGCATTCTTTTCAAAGTGGCAATTTATGGAAGTGGCATTTCGATTAATCCAACAATGAAACACTCGGATTCCCCCCTCCCCCCGCCCCATCTTCTAGAGGATAAGGAGAGCCTCCCCCCCCCCCCCCCCCGCAAAATGCTTCCACTTGGCAAGGCCTCTCCAGGCTCCTGCTCACGGTACTTTGTTTAAAGCGGCCAATGAGCAATTAAAAAGCTGTAAAAAGCATCACAAATCCATCACCCACTCAGCGCTTAACACTCTCAGAGTGTTCCTGCCCCCCCCACCCCCCACCCCCTTTCTGCTCTTCAGGGGGATTTCACCCAGGCAAGCAGGAAACAGTCCTCAATGACTTGGGCCTCTGGAAAAGACACGTTTGCCCAAAGGGAGGCAGAGGGAGGCTGGTCTAGGGTGCCTTCTGGGCTGAATTGAGCCAGGAGATCCACTCATGAACTGAACCAGTTTAGAGTTTAAATCTACTCACACCCCTCCCCCTACATTGGCCCCCAGGAGCTGTGAGATGCAGGATCCCACATCTGGCCCCCTAACATTCCGTGGATACTGTCAGATGTCAACGGTTAGCCTCTGGCATGCTCTCCAAAGCAGCTGACTTCTGCCGCTGGGTGTTTGCTGTCCAGAGCAGCCCCAGTACTGACTGCGGCTGCATCAGCCCAAGGCAGAGGTTGGCTCCGACGTGCTTGGGAAAGCCCTCCTTAGAATGGCAAAGAGTGTTCAGCCGACGGGGAGGTTCAAGGGTCAGCTCGGGGAGGGGGAGGCTGAGTGTGGAGGGAGGGGAGCAGGAAGTGAGGCACTCCCGTTACAGAGCAAGTTCTCCTCGTAAGCAAGGGAGAGGGGAGTCAGGAAGTGGGCGTGGCTGGCAAGGAGGGTGCAACGTCTGGGGCGGGTGGAGAATTACAACTGACCTCCGGGCTCCAGAGGTCAGTTCCCCTGTGTGGGGTGGGAGGACCCCTTGACTCCATGACATTAGATCCCCCAGGGCAGGGGTGGGCAAACTGTGGCCCTCCAGATGCCCATGAGGAGCCTGTTTCCTCCCCCAACCCTTCCCAGAGTGGCCCCATCCAGTGCGGCGCTGTAGCAGGAAGGGAACAAGCCGGCTGAAAGCGGGGTGGGAGGTTCCCCTCACAGGCACAAGCTCCCTGGTTTTCCTTCCCAGCTCCCTGCTTATTCGTCTGTTCAGTCAGTTGTCTGAGGAAGGCTTGTGGTGGGCTTCTAGGGAGTGGGGGCATCCCAGGAAGGCTACTGGTCAAGTCTGCTGGGGGAGGGGGCATCTGGGCTGAGTCCAGGAGCCACTGTCAGCCCAGCAAGATTTCGGGAAGGCAGAAGTCTGGCCTGCCATGTTGGGAGAGATGCTCATAGAATCATAGAGTCGGAAGGGGTCTCATGGGTCATCTAGTCCAACCCCCTGCACTAGGCAGGACACTCTTCTTTGCTTGCACAGACCAGCCGCACGGGAAGAACAGGCATGGGCCAGAACGGGTTGTGTTGGTTTGTGCTTCAAGGCCACACTGCAAACTGAACCATGAACTGAATTGAGCCAGGAGATCCACTCATGAACTGAACCAGTTTGTGGTCTTCGCAAACCGCATTGAAAGGGATTGCTGTCGCTTTAAATGGGGTTTGCAGGAAGCGGCCTGCTCCCTGCCCTTCAGCCCTTCTCAGCCTTCCTGTGCAGTCTCTTTAAACGGGACACACAGCTGAGTGGAGGGGAGCTCCCTGCTACTCAGCTGCTTTTGGCACTTCCTTGTGCAGTCCCTTTAAACAGCTGAGGCCGCTCAGTAAAACATAAAAGGGGGTTGGCACAGAAGAATCATAGAATCACAGAATCATAGAGTTGAAAGGGGCCATACAGGCCATCTAGTCCAACCCCCTGCTCAACGCAGGATCAGCCCTAAGCATCCTAAAGAGTCCCTTTGAAGTCGTGCTTTCCTCTGGAATCACAAATCAGCACAAACCTCCACCAGTAGCTTTAAACACCTGAGGAAGTGTGTGACGCTAGACCCAACACAAACTTTGGTTTGCAAAGCAGAACGGGGCAACAATTGTAGTGAATTTGGCTTTGTGCCTCAGTTCATGCCCCTCCCTGCTGCGGAGTCATGCGGCAGAGCCCTAAGGCAGCAAGGAAGGCTTCCCCGGCCAGAGAGTCCCCTGTCTCACCCGACCCCTGTGCTCAGAAGGGCTTGCATGCAACCAGCAGCCTCTGAGGGACACATGTTTTTGCTTAATCCCAGTGCTGCATGTCGTAATGGCAAAGCTAGGGCCCTGGGAGCATGGCTGCTTTGACACTTCTCAGGTCTCCTGAGGAAGCTCAGTGCAAACGTGTGGGTGTGTGAGGGGGGGGTTATTCTGCTGGGGTGCCATTGCCTCCCCCCTGCACCCCTGCTGATGTTGCTTTCTACATCTCTGGGCTCCAATTGGCGCGAGGCCCCTCTTGAGCATGACCTGCGACTGCTCCTAAATGTCTGGGGAGGCTCGGGGCCAAACCTGCTCTGGCCCACCGGAAGCCCCGGGGTTGTTTTGCTTTGGAAAAAATCGAATTAAGGACGGAAAGGAAGGAATCGATGCCAGCACGGGGTGTGGCGCAGACGAATTCCCACGGCTGTCCTTGTCAGCACAAGAGCCGCCTGACAGGGAGCTGGACCCACAGGCCCCACTTAGCTCAGTCCACCTGCTTTGAGGGCACAGAGGGAGAGGATCGATTCTGTCCACAGGCTTTCGTCTCCCCCCTGCAGGAGTGCAGAATCCCTACATGGCAGCCCAGAGGCAGGCAGAGACTGCGGCACGTGGTCAGCCCGTGGGATTACAGGACGCCTTCCTATTGGGGGGGGGAGACCCTCACCTTCTGCATTAGTTGCAAATGAAGCCTGGACTCACCTCCCCCAACTCACCCCCCCCCACCCCAATCTGAGTTTGGAGCCATTTCCATGGATGTATTTTATTTTGGCTTCCCTAATTCTGTTCTCTTCCCCTTTAACCTCACAACCCCCCTAGGAGGTAGGCTAGGCAGTGAAGGAGTGACCGGCTCAAGCAAGCTTCCTTGACACAGCAGGGACTCGATCCTGGGTCTCCCCAGTCCAAATCAGGCCCTCCAAAAGCTCCACCAGGCGTCCTCTCCGTATTCTTAGGCATTAATCACAGGCATTTAGGCAGACAGACGTTTCCATGGAAATACTTTGTGACGTTCAAAACGCAAAACTGCCCACCTAAATTCTTATCGTTATTTATCTGTCTTGCATTGAACTATTTATACTCCCCCCTCCCCCCCCGGGTTCAAGACGGCTTCCAGTTGACGGTGCTGGTTTTGTCCTCTGAAGCTCTAAACAGTTTGGGACCAGGAGTCTGAGGGTACCTCTTCTCCCAAATGTTCCTGCCTCAGGATTAAGACCTGAGGGAGATGCCTCCTGCCTGGCCCACCAATCCAACAGGATCAGCTGGTGGACACCAGGGAGAGGACATTTGGTGGCAGTCCCCAAATTATAAAGCCCAGGCCCAAGAAAGGCACCCCCAGGCCCCACACTGATGAGCTTCAGGAGGCCGTAGAAGGCTTGCCAACCTCCAGGTAAGAACCTAAGAGAAGCTGTGTGCAGTTCTGGAGGCCTCACTTCAAGAAGGACGTCGATAAAATTGAAAAGGTACAGAGGAGAGTGACGAGGATGATCTGGGGCCAAGGGACCAAGCCCTATGAAGATAGGTTGAGGGACTTGGGAATGTTCAGCCTGGAGAAAAGGAGGTTGAGAGGGGACATGATAGCCCTCTTTAAGTATTTGAAAGGTTGTCACTTGGAGGAGGGCAGGATGCTGTTTCTGCTGGCTGCAGAGGAGAGGACACGCAGTGCTTTAGGATGCTTAGGGCTGATCCTGCGTTGAGCAGGGGGTTGGACTAGATGGCCTGTATGGCCCCTTCCAACTCTATGATTCTATGATTCTAAGCCATTTTGGATCAGGCCATACTGAGCCTGTACAGTCACCTCCGTAGGGGAGGCAAGAGAATGGCAGAAGTCTGGACGCGCATGTGCAGCTTCCCCCTGAGTCCCAGTGGTCCTTTCACCCTCACCTCCCCCCTCCCATGTTCGGGAAGACCCCTCTTGGGGCAGGACTTGTGTCCCCCCTTATCCTGGCATCATGGATTCTCCCATCGGTCTCCCGCAAGTGTCATGAGGAGCGGTGCCAGAACAGAGTCTACCAGAGCGAATTCAGAAGCTTTCAGCTGGAAGAAATGCCGGCTCAAAAACAAGGTGTAGGAAATCCGTGTTAACCACAAAGGGAAGGTGTGGGGCTCGTTTCCCTCCGTTTCTGCCTCGTCCTGGGGGAGGCGGACACAAATCCGATTTCTTCCTTGCCGAGAAAGGAGACATCACGGGGAAGTGGGACTCCAGGGCTCCACAGGCGTATTATCAGGTTCCTGCCCAGAATGGATGCGCAGCGCTTTGCTCTGAAGCCCGAGGAGACGAGGGACGCCATAAAGATAACACCCCCCCCCCAAAGCAACACACAGCGCTGGCAGCAGGAGAGACGGGGCCATTGTAATTTTGGAAATGAAAGGTAATGAAGGCACACCGCGTGAAAAGCTTTTGCATAGCTTTCAACATGGCTTTCAGACAGAAAGTCTAGCGAGAGATTAAACGGGGATAGGAATGTGAACACCACCATTTCCCCACAGAACCTCGGAAGCGGGAAGGAGGGGGGGGCTTATGGCTTGAACTACTCAAAAAGCTCCATCTGCACTTCACTCCTATAATCCCCCCCCCTCCCTCCTCCTGACAATGAAGGAGAATCTGATGAGGAATCCCGCTTGCCGGGCTAAATTGATCTTCGGCGGTTCTTTCTGAAGCAAAAAAGGCAATCTGCTCCTCCATCTCCCCAAGAGGAAAGGCCAGGGACGCAGTAACAGGGCTCCAGACTGTGCCCTCCCCACACACTGGCAGAAAAGCAGCTTCATTTTCTTAACCACAGGATATAGAATCATAGAATCACAGAGTTGGAACGGACCTCCTGGGTCATCTAGTCCAACCCTCTGCACTATGCAGGACACTCACAACCTTCTTGCTCATTCACTGTCACCTGCCGCCCCCTTGAGCCTTCACAGAATCATCCTCTCTGTCAGAGGGCTCTCCAGCCCCTGTTTAAAAAAGATGGAGAACCCACCACCTCCCAAGGAAGCCTGTTCCACTGAGAAACCACTCTAACTGCCAGCTACTTCTTCCGGATGTTTAGACGGAGAGCCAGTTTGGCATGGTGGTAAGGAGTGTGGGATTCTGCACTCCCCCCATGCAGCCAGCCCTTGGGCTCTCCACGGCACAGTTCAGACCAAGCAGTGATATCAGGGCTCTCTCAGCCTCACCCACCTCACAGGGTGTCTGTTTTGGGGAGAGGAAAGGGAAGGCGACTGGAAGCCACTTTGAGACTCCTTCAGGTAGAGAAAAGTGGCATATAAGAACCAACTCTTCTTCTTCTTCTTCAGTAATCTCAGGGCTCTCTCAGCCTCACCCACCCCACAGGGTGTCTGTTGTGGGGAGAGGAAAGGGAAGGCGACTGGAAGCCACTTTGAGCCTCCTTCGGGTAGAGAAAAGCGGCATCTAAGAACCAACTCTTCTTCTTCTTCTTCAGTAATCTCAGGGCTCTCTCAGCCTCACCCACCCCACAGGGTGTCTGTTTTGGGGAGAGGAAAGGGAAGGCGACTGGAAGCCACTTTGAGCCTCCTTCAGGTAGGGAAAAGCGGCATATAAGAACCAACTCTTCTTCTTCTTCTTCGGTAATCTCAGGGCTCTCTCAGCCTCTCCTCCCTCACAGGGTGTCTGTTGTGGGGAGAGGAAGGGAAGGCGACTGGAAGCCGCTTTGAGCCTCCTTCGGGTAGAGAAAAGCGGCATATAAGAACCAACTCTTCTTCTTCTTCTTCAGTAATCTCAGGGCTCTCTCAGCCTCCCCTCCCTCACAGGGTGTCTGTTGTGGGGAGAGGAAGGGGAAGGCAATTGGAAGCCGCTTTGAGCCTCCTTTGGGTAGAGAAAAGCGGCATATAAGAACCAACTCTTCTTCTTCTTCAGTAATCTCAGGGCTCTCTCAGCCTCCCCTCCCTCACAGGGTGTCTGTTGTGGGGAGAGGAAGGGAAGGCGACTGGAAGCCGCTTTGAGCCTCCTTCGGGTAGAGAAAAGCGGCATATAAGAACCAACTCTTCTTCTTCTTCTGCATTAGTTTCATCCCTTTGGTTCTGGTCCATCCCTCTGGGGCAAGAGAGAACAACTCTGCTCCATCCTCGATATGACAGCCTTTTAAATTCTTCAGTATGTACACTAAGATGTGACTCTGTCCAAGTGGCCCATTGGGGTGCCCTCCATTGCCAACCTCCAGGTAGAGACTGAAGCTCCCCCGAATTACAGCTGATCTCTATGGTGGGCTCTCAGTCACCCTGGAGACAAGAGTGGTGTTATTGCTCGGACTCCTCCCCCAAACTCCACCCCCAGGCTCCGCCCCAGATCTCTGGGACCTTCCCTGCTCAGAGTTGGCCATGGTAACCCAGGCCCCGGAGCAGGGCTGTGGGAAGAAGCCCTTAATCATAGAATCATAGAGTTGGAAGGAACCATACAGGCCATCTAGTCCAACCCCCTGTGGGACTAGGTGGCCTCTGTGTCTCCTTCCCACTCTAGGATTCTAGGAGTCTAGTTCAGCAGTGGAAGGGGCTGCCTAATGAGGTGGGGAGCTCCCCCTCACTGGCCGTCTTCACTGAGCAGGGGGTGGGACTAGATGGCCTGCATGGCCCCTTCCCACTCTAGGATTCTAGGAGTCTAGTTCAGCAGGGGAAGGGGCTGCCTAAGGAGGTGGGGAGCTCCCCCTCTCTGGCCGTCTTCAAGCAGCGGCTGGACAGATCCTTCTCCTGGATGCTGGAGGCTGATCCTGCACTGAGCAGGGGGTGGGACTAGATGGCCTGCATGGCCCCTTCCCACTCTAGGATTCTAGGAGTCTAGTTCAGCAGGGGAAGGGGCTGCCTAAGGAGGTGGGGAGCTCCCCCTCACTGGCCGTCTTCAAGCAGCGGCTGGACAGATCCTTCTCCTGGATGCTTGAGGCTGATCCTGCCCTGAGCAGGGGGTGGGACTAGATGGCCTGCATGGCCCCTTCCCACTCTAGGATTCTAGGAGTCTAGTTCAGCCGTGGAAGGGGCTGCCTAAGGAGGTGGGGAGCGCCCCCTCACTGGCCGTCTTCTAGCAGAGGCTGGACAGATCCTTCTCCTGGATGCTTGAGGCTGATCCTGCACTGAGCAGGGGGTGGGACTAGATGGCCTGCATGGCCCCTTCCCACTCTGGGATTTTAGGAGTCTAGTTCAGCAGTGGAAGGGGCTACCTAAGGAGGTGGGGAGCTCCCCCTCACTGGCCGTCTTCTAGCAGAGGCTGGACAGATCCTTCTCCTGGATGCTGGAGGCTGATCCTGCACTGAGCAGGGGGTGGGACTGGATGGTCTTCATGCCCCTTCCCACTCTGGGATTCTAGGAGTCTAGTTAAGCAGTGGAAGGGGGTGCCTAAGGAGGTGGGGAGCTCCCCTTCACTGGCCGTCTTCAAGCAAGGGCTGGACAGATCCTTCTCCTGGATGCTGGAGGCTGATCCTGCACTGAGCAGGGGGTGGGACTAGATGGCCTGCATGGCCCCTTCCCACTCTAGGATTCTAGGAGTCTAGTTCAGCAGTGGAAGGGGCTGCCTCAGGAGGTGAGGAGCTCCCCCTCACTGGCCGTCTTCAATCAGCGGCTGAACAGATCCTTCTCCTGGATGCTTGAGGCTGATCCTGCCCTGAGCAGGGGGTGGGACTAGATGGCCTGCATGGCCCCTTCCCACTCTAGGATTCTAGGAGTCTAGTTCAGCAGTGGAAGGGGGTGCCTAAGGAGGTGGGGAGCTCCCCTTCACTGGCCGTCTTCAAGCAAGGGCTGGACAAACCCTTCTCCTGGATGCTGGAGGCTGATCCTGCACTGAGCAGGGGGTGGGACTGGATGGCCTTCATGTCCCCTTCCCACTCTGGGATTCTAGGAGTCTAGTTCAGCAGTGGAAGGGGCTGCCTAAGGAGGTGGGGAGCTCCCCTTCACTGGCCGTCTTCAAGCAGCGGCTGGACAGATCCTTCTCCTGGATGCTGGAGGCTGATCCTGCACTGAGCAGGGGGTGGGACTAGATGGCCTGCATGGCCCCTTCCCACTCTAGGATTCTAGGAGTCTAGTTCAGCAGTGGAAGGGGCTGCCTCAGGAGGTGGGGAGCTCCCCCTCACTGGCCGTCTTCAATCAGCGGCTGGACAGATCCTTCTCCTGGATGCTTGAGGCTGATCCTGCCCTGAGCAGGGGGTGGGACTAGATGGCCTGCATGGCCCCTTCCCACTCTAGGATTCTAGGAGTCTAGTTCAGCAGTGGAAGGGGCTGCCTAAGGAGGTGGGGAGCTCCCCCTCACTGGCCGTCTTCAATCAGCGGCTGGACAGATCCTTCTCCTGGATGCTTGAGGCTGATCCTGCACTGAGCAGGGGGTGGGACTAGATGGCCTGCATGGCCCCTTCCCACTCTAGGATTCTAGGAGTCTAGTTCAGCAGTGGAAGGGGCTGCCTAAGGAGGTTGGGAGCTCCCCCTCACTGGCCCTCTTCAAGCAGCGGCTGGACAAACCCTTCTCCTGGATACTGAAGGCTGATCCTGCACTGAGCAGGGGGTGGGACTAGATGGCCTGCATGGCCCCTTCCCACTCTAGGATTCTAGGAGTCTAGTTCAGCAGAGGAATGGGCTGCCTAAGGAGGTGGGGAGCTCCCCCTCACTGGCCGTCTTCAAGCAGCGGCTGGACAGATCCTTCTCCTGGATGCTTGAGGCTGATCCTGCACTGAGCAGGGGGTGGGACTAGATGGCCTGCATGGCCCCTTCCCACTCTAGGATTCTAGGAGTCTAGTTCAGCAGTGGAAGGGGCTGCCTAAGGAGGTGGGGAGCTCCCCCTCACTGGCCGTCTTCAATCAGCGGCTGGACAGATCCTTCTCCTGGATGCTTGAGGCTGATCCTGCACTGAGCAGGGGGTGGGACTAGATGGCCTGCATGGCCCCTTCCCACTCTAGGATTCTAGGAGTCTAGTTCAGCAGTGGAAGGGGCTGCCTAAGGAGGTGGGGAGCTCCCCCTCACTGGCCGTCTTCAAGCAGCGGCTGGACAGATCCTTCTCCTGGATGCTTGAGGCTGATCCTGCACTGAGCAGGGGGTGGGACTAGATGGCCTGCATGGCCCCTTCCCACTCTAGGATTCTAGGAGTCTAGTTCAGCAGTGGAAGGGGCTGCCTAAGGAGGTGGGGAGCTCCCCCTCACTGGCAGTCTTCAGGCAAAGGTTGGATACACACTTTTCTTGGATGCTTTAGGATGCTTAGGGCTGATCCTGCGTTGAGCAGGGGGTTGGACTAGGTGGCCTGTATGGCCCCTTCCAACTCTAGGATTCTAGGAGTCTAGTCCAGCAGTGGAAGGGGCTGCCTAAGGAGGTGGGGAGCTCCCCCTCACTGGCCGTCTTCAATCAGCGGCTGGACAGATCCTTCTCCTGGTTGCTTGAGGCTGATCCTGCACTGAGCAGGGGGTGGGACTAGATGGCCTGCATGGCCCCTTCCCACTCTAGGATTCTAGGAGTCTAGTTCAGCAGTGGAAGGGGCTGCCTAAGGAGGTGGGGAGCTCCCCCTCACTGGCCCTCTTCAAGCAGCGGCTGGACAAACCCTTCTCCTGGATACTGAAGGCTGATCCTGCACTGAGTAGGGGGTGGGACTAGATGGCCTGCATGGCCCCTTCCCACTCTAGGATTCTAGGAGTCTAGTTCAGCAGAGGAATGGGCTGCCTAAGGAGGTGGGGAGCTCCCCCTCACTGGCCGTCTTCAAGCAGAGGCTGGACAGATCCTTCTCCTGGATGCTAGAGGCTGATCCTGCACTGAGCAGGGGGTGGGTCTAGATGGCCTCCGTGGACACTTCCCCCTCTAGGATACTTTGAATCAAAAGAAAGTCCGCTCTCTCCTCCTTCCCCCTACGCCTGAGCTCCCAGTGGCCGGCCCCCATCCCTGGTGTGGGCCTTTCCCTTTCCTAGCCATTCAGAATATAGCCGAAGCTTTGCTTGTGTTAATTGATACGTCAATATTTCAAAGATTCACAAAGGCCAGGGGGGAGGGGCATTGTTAAAACATGAGACCCCGATGGACACAATAGCACATGATTGCTTTTCCAATTGCAAGTCCCCGACTGAATGGCTCAGGTAAAGACCTCTTCTGGGCTATTTTGAAGAGCATCACCGAAACTCCCTGGGAGGCTGTTTGTGAGCTGACCGGCCCCTCCCCTCCCCCTCCCCCTTGTTATTTCCCTCGGCTTTTCTCTCTCTGCCGGGGAGACATCCAGGCATCCGGCCTTTTGGATCGATCAAGACCAGACAAATCGCGGCCCCGTCAACAAAAGGCCCGTCGAGCATCCCCAGCCCCCCTGGAGGATTCCGCCCCTGCAGTCACGCCCAGCTCGGCAGGCGCAGACGCCCCTTCTGTCTGGGGACCACAATAGCCGCCGAGCCGAAGAGAAGAGCCTCGACAGGAGCCGTTTTGTCCTCGCACAAGAGTGACGCACGTCGTGCGGACTGGAGAAGCCATCCCGCTCTCCCCGGCTCTGGCTCTGCTCGGTTTCCGAGTCCCGCGTCCTCCTTCGCAAGCTCTTCCCCTCCTAATAGCTCATTTGGTTCGCAGCTGATTGTCTCAGCGAGGACTTCCCCGATTAATATGTTTTATCGCTGCACGGTGGGCCTGCTAATTTTAATTGCTTGCCTTTTATCAGCACCGCTAGAGAAAGGCTGACTTCCCAGGCATGAAAAACACCTTCCGCAGCAGAAGGGCTCTCGTCTCGTGCCGCAAGGCATCCTGAGCCCTTCTTCTCAGGCCTTCCTCTTGAGGCCATCGCCTGCAGGATAGCAATCCCGAGACCGGGGGGGGGGGGGGGATGACGGGACAGGGGACGGACGCCCTCTCCCAGGAAGGATCCAGAGCGGCTTTCTGCTTTGCTAAGGAAATTATTTCTGCTTCTGCTCAAGTGAAATCCACCTGTCGAGATAATGCATGATAAGGCAGGCAGCCAGCGTTAAGGGCTTCATCCACCATCTTTGTTGAGCACGCAAGACTGTCAGCTCTGGTGTGAGAAATCCCTGGAGATCTAGGGAGGCTCTCTGGGGAGAACAGGGTCTGTGGGAGGAAAGGGGATCTGTGGGAACAGGATGCCTTGGCCGCCCCCCCCCCCCTCCACAGCAGCCATTCCCTCCAGAGGAACTGATCTCCGCAGTCTGCAAATCAGATCTAATTCCCCGAGGACTCTACCGTGACCCCTGAGGTTAACAACCCTCTAAGCTTGGAGACCACTGATTTCCCACCACACCCTTCCTAGGACCCCTTTGACCCCAACAGGGGAGCCAGATTACTAGACGCTGGGGATACCACCTCCATAGGTGGGTGCCCAACCTTATTTAGCATCTTCAGGATCCCAGGGTTTGGCCTTGGGTGCCACCCATATGCTGAGGACACCCGGCTCTGCCTCCTGATGGACAGCCACCCGGATTCACCTCCAGACCACTTCACCAGATTCCTGGAAGCAGTGATGGTGTAGATCAAGCAGAGTCACCTGAAACTCAACCCTACAGAGATGGAGGTCCTATGGCTGGGTAGGAAAGGACCAAGCAACGAAGCACACCTGCCCTATTTGGTTGGGGTTCAAGAGTTGGTTGCATCCCTAGCCAGAAATGTGTGTGCAATTTTTGAGGCCTCCTTATCTTTGGAGGCGCAGGTCTTGAGAATCATAGAATCATAGAGTTGGAAGGGGCTCCCTATGACATTATGACTCTATGACATTAGAGTCAAAGGGTCCTCCCACCCCACACAGGGGAACTGACCTCTGGAGCCCGGAGGTCAGTTGTAATTCTCCGCCCACCCCAGAAGAAGAAGAAGAGTTGGTTCTTATATGCTGCTTTTCTCTACAGCTTAAATTCACCGTCCCTTTCCTCTCCCCACAACAGACACCCTGTGGGGTGGGTGAGGCTGAGAGAGCCCTGAGATTCCTGCCCGGTCAGAACAGTTTTATCAGTGCCGTGGCGAGCCCAAGGTCACCCAGCTGGCTGCATGTGGGGGAGTGCAGAATCGAACCCGGCTTGCCAGATTAGAAATCCGCATTCCTAACCACGACACCAAGCTGGCTCTCCCTTAGTGGATGGGCTCCCTTGACTGTAGAGAAAGGCCCGGCCTCTGGGTGGTTCCTTCTGGATTTTCCCTGCTGACTTTGGTTCTGGACCCAGCCGCATCAAACTCCTTTGTTGCAAGGGCCACTTTTGACATGAATGTCGCATTGTCGGGCTGGGCTGTGTGTGCCAGAGAATGTAATGCCAGGTACAGGAGATGTAAACTTGATAAGGGGCACTGGAGAGCCCAATTAACTACATCAGTTTTAGTCAAAATACAAGAAAAGCAATTGATTCCTAGCAGAGAGCATTGATTTACTAGGGAACCCATAAAAGCCTCAATAAAATGCATTAAATCATATGCAAGACTAGGTTTGTTTGTTTTTTCAGAGGGATCCCATGCAAGCAGGGTTTTCTGACAGTTCCATTAAAAAAAAATGCATCTGCTTTGCTTGGGGTCTGTTTCAGCTGCCTGAGGCTCTCTTGCATCGTTCCGTGGATGTCCCCTCCAGCTGATGGCGTCAACTCACTCTGCCTCCAGTCCCAGTGAGGACGGGAGGCTTTAAAGGACTTGCACACACAGTGTGAATAAATAAATAAATGGGCACGGTTTCGCTCCCCTCTTTTGAGTTATTCTGCAGCTAGAGCACGGACAAGCACATGCCCAGCTGAGCAAAAGGAAAGTGTGCTGTCGGGGTGGGCAAGCCATTTCTGATTCATCGCAAACACCCATAGTTGTTTCCGATTCAGTCAAATTGATCTGACCAAATTCAAATTGATTCAGTGCCACTGAAACCAATGGTGCCATTGAAGTCTATGGGAATTGTCCTTTTAGAATAATAGAATCATAGAATCATGGAAGAGGCCATACAGGCCATCTAGTCCAACCCCCTGCTCAACGCAGGATTAGCCCTAAGCATCCTAAAGCATCCAAGAAAAGTGTGTATCCAACCTTTGCTTGAAGACTTCCAGTGAGGGGGAGCTCCCCACCTCCTTAGGCAGCCTAGTCCACTGCTGAACTAGAATCATAGAATCATAGAAGAGTTGGAAGGTGCCATACAGGCCATCTAGTCCAACCCCCTGCTCAACGCAGGATTAGCCTTAAGCATCCTAAAGCATCCAAGAAAAGTGTGTATCCAACCTTTGCTTGAAGACTGCCAGTGAGGGGGAGCTCACCGCCTCCTTAGGCAGCCTATTCAACTGCTGAACTACTCTGACTGTGAATTTCCCCCCCCTGATATCTAGCCTATATCGTTGTACTTGAAGTTTAAACCCATTACTGCGTGTCCTCTCCTCTGCAGCCAGCAGAAACAGCATCCTGCCTTCCTCCAAGTGACAACCTTTCAAATACTTAAAGAGGGCTATCATGTCCTTTTCTGACTTATCTGGGTTCTGGGGGGTGAGGGGTTGAGGTAGAGGCACCAAACTTGCAGTAGGGCTGCAGGAGCCTCTCCTCAAAAGCACCCTCAAGTTTCAAAAAGATTGGACCAGCGATCCCAATTCTAAAGGCACCCAAAGAGGCACCCAATCCTATGCTAAGAGGGGAAGGATTCATACATTCTGAACATGTTCCAACTTGTCCATCTCCTCCTTGAACTGCAGCATCCAGGAAAGGACGTTTGACCACTGTGGGGTGAATGGCCATATGACTCTCCTCGCCCGACAGTCTATGCCCCCAGCAAGGCAGCCTGACATTGCCTTCGCCTTCCTCGCGGCCCTATCACCCTGTTGGCTCATATTCAACTTATGGTCCACCAGAACTCCTAAGTCCCTTTGGCATGTCCTCCTACCAAGCCAGGTATCCCCCTTCTTACACTGATGCATCACATTTTTATTACCCGAATGTAATACTTTAAAGGTAAAGGTAAAGGTCTCCCCTGCGCAGGCACTGGGTCATGTCTGACCTTTGGGGTGACGCCCTCCAGCGTTTTCATGGCAGACTCAATACGGGGTGGTTTGCCAGTGCCTTCCCCAGTCATTACCGTTTACCCCCCAGCAGCAAGCTGGGTCTTCATTTTACCAACCTCGGAAGGATGGAAGGCTGAGTCAACCCTGAGCCGGCTGCTGGGATCGAACTCCCAGCCTCATGGGCAGAGCTTTCAGACTGCATGTCTGCTGCCTTACCACTCTGTGCCACAAGAGGCTCATTGTAATACTTTACACTTCTCCATAATAAAATCATGTTCTTGGCTATGGCCCAATTTCTCAGTCGATCCAGATCTCATTGAAGAATAGTCCTTTCCTTTGAGGTTTTAGCCACCCCACCTAATTTAGTGTCATTTGCAAATTGTCCCTTGGACCAGCTGGCTCACGATGGTTAACAGCAGCTAAGAGCAATAAAACATAGTCAAAAATAATCCCGTTTCATCTCCAATAGTCCTGCCCACCCCACCCAACGGACTCCATGACCCCCTGCTGATTCCCGAGTCTCAAGGTGGGTGTGCCCATGGGTACAGCTGATCGAAGCTGGTTGGGGGAGGTCCCCCACAGATCCTCCTTGCTTTGGCCTCAACCAAACACCTGGGGGAAGAACACTCTCTTGCAGGCCCCGCAGAACTGCAAATAAAATAAATAAATAAAATATGCCCTTTCAAGCAGCATGTAATATTGTCATCATCTTTCGACAGGTTCCTAGAGCTTTCTGCACTCTGGCTTTGGGGAGTTTCCAGCAGGGTGACAGAGTAGGGGGCCTATTTCGTGTGATGGAACCCCTCCTTGCTGAACTGGCACCTCTGGCACCCTGTGCCCAGCAACCAGGGGCATCCCTCATCCGTGTAGGCTTATGCTAAGCCAGAAACCTGGTCAGCCGGAGCACAGGCTGGCCCAGACCCCATTTCCTTCTTGGTCTGACCCAACTCCCCTGAGTCGACATGAGAGCTGCAACCTACAAGACATCCTGCACCCCTTTCTCCCCACTCCCTTGTAGGGCTGATCAATTGGCTGGCAGGATCTGAACCTCTCTAGGGCTCCCCGCCCGAGCCCTGTCTTCACAAACACGGTGGCCAATCTGCCAGGGGAAATCCTTTCCACCATCCCAACAACTAGTCCCTAGAAGCCCTTGGAACTTTCCCCCTGGACCCCAATGGTTTCCTTTGTTCAGAGACATCACCTGAGCCCATCAACCCCCTCCTCACTGTTGCCTCAACCCAGAGACCACCCACCTTGGGTATGGGCACTTTGAAGCACAATCTCCTCTCAAACAGGGAATGAGAATCCCTGCCTTGGAAAGCCGAATTTCCTCTTTGGACCCTTGGACTCGCCCAGGTTGCCCATCCCACTGCTGGCTGGTGGTGTCCTCCTGTCTGTCTCCTGCCTCCAGGACTGACGGACCTCCCAGACCTCAATCTGGGGTCAGCATCTGCCCCTGGCGACCCCCTCTCTGCTGCGCAGGTGGCATGCTTTCCTTGCCCCCAAAATAATCCCTCTATCTTGGGGGCTGGAATCTTTATTCCTCTCCGAGTGCTAGTGTGTGTGTGTGTGTGTGTGTGTGTGTGTGTGTGTGTGTTAAATTGTTTAGGATTTCTTTTTAAATAAACATCTATTGGCCTTCAGTATGAATCTGCCTCAGTCCCTGCAGTTGGACCCTGCTATGGACAGGGGATAAAATCTCCCAGTTATTGGCCTCTTGCCCCGTCACCTTGAAAGTTATCAATTCCCCATCATAATTTGTGACCGGCCATTTCTGGTCTCAGGCAGCTCACCCACAGGACCCCCAGAGCCCCCCCAAAAAAGGTATGGGACCTCTGTGGGACGCAGCAAGGAAGGGGGACTTGCTCCCTTAAGGCGACGCGTCTCTTCCTACTCCGTGTAAGCAGAAGCCCTTTCCGCTGCTCGGGCCTCAGGGGCGGAGCAGCTCCTCCTCACCAAGAAAGCCATTTGCCAAAGATGCCTTTAGACCAGCAGCAGGCAAGGAGAAGAAAATCCATAACAAGCTCTGGAACCGGACCAATTGGTGTCAGGGGCTCCTGTCCAAAGTAAATACAGTGGGCACCTTGGACCCATGCAGACCATCACTCTCTGCCTTATTAAAAACAGATCAATATTGGCCGGATCAGGATCGTGCAAGCCTGGAGGAAGCGGAGGAGGAGGAGGAGGGGCGGAGGCCGGACTCGCTCGCTCTCTCTGGCCGAGAGGAAGCCACCCCGGGCCGCTGCCAGGAGATTCTGTTCCTATTAGAGGCTGCTCTCAGGGCCGAGGATTGATTTTCATGCCTTCGGAAAGGATTCTGGGATCAATAGAAGGAGAGCGGCAGGAGTTGCAGCTTCCTGTTGGGGCACTTAGGCAGAGTAGCCCTGGCTCCCCATTTCCTAGCATGGCCACGTCTCCGTGCGGGTCCTGCAGTGTGCGGTAAATACATTTCCAGCCATCTGGATCAATAGGCATCAGTAGTCATTAACTGGACTGCTTGGCCATGCCGGGCCTTGTGGTCGGGAGGCCTCGGGGCCATTGTGCCTCGGACCAGCAGAGCCTTGGGCTGGAGCAAGAACCTGCCGCAGGGTGTGAGCCTCGACCACGCCCATGCGGAGGGTTCGGCCAGCCGGCCAGCTGGGAGGGGACCGCCCCTAGGAGACATCAATCCCATTGAACAAGAAAATGAGAATGTGGAATTCCTGAAAGCCCTGAAAAATAATGATTTGGGATTAAGATGATCTCCCATACCCAGGACATAACATGACAATTCCTGGACATCGATAGAAGTCACACAATGAACCCCCTTCTCACTACCTACAAGCAGCCATTGTGTTGCCATGATGAGCTGAGAACATCTCGTTCTGGCCGGGCTGAGCACAATGCACCGGCAATGGAGACCCCCCACACACACACCAGAGATGGCGACACCCCAACCCTTACGGCTCCCCCCTGGCCACTGACAACACAGGGTGGGGCAGGGATGAACGATCCAGGCTCAGATTCATCTCTGTGGTCTGGAAAGGGTTAGGGTGGTTGTTTTGAGGGCGTCATTGCTGAGCTATCCAGAGCAATTTGAGGTTTTATTTCCAGACGTGCCACCATCAGCAATCTCATCAATGGTGATCCAAGAAAAATGAACTTTCAAGCAGCGGCTGGACAGATCCTTCTCCTGGATGCTTGAGGCTGATCCTGCACTGAGCAGGGGGTGGGACTAGATGGCCTGCATGGCCCCTTCCCACTCTGGGATTCTAGGAGTCTAGTTCAGTAGTGGAAGGGGCTGCCTAAGGAGGTGGGGAGCTCCCCCTCACTGGCCGTCTTCAAGCAGCGGCTGGACAGATCCTTCTCCTGGATGCTGGAGGCTGATCCTGCACTGAGCAGGGGGTGGGACTAGATGGCCTGCATGGCCCCTTCCCACTCTGGGATTCTAGGAGTCTAGTTCAGCAGTAGAAGGGGCTGCCTAAGGAGGCTCCCCCTCACTGCCCTCCTCCAAATGACAACCTTTCAGATACCTAAAGGGAGCTACACTGTCCCCCCTCAGCCTCGTCTTCTCCAGGCTGAACATTCCCTCAGCCTGTCCTCACAGGGATTGGTCCCTTGGCCCCCTGACTCCTCCTCCACACTCTCCTCTGCCCCCTCTCCATTTTGTCCATGACCCTTTTGAAGTGAGGCCTCCAAAACTGCACCCAGGACTCCAGGCTGGGTTTGAGCAATGCAGTATAATGTGTGAATCTGACATGATGTGATTTCGATGAGATGCCTCTGTTGATCCAGCCCAAGACTGCCTTCGCCTTCTTTACCTCTGCATCTCTGCATCACACTGCCTGCTCACATTTATCTTCCTCTTCCCAAGGTCACGTTCACACCCACTGCTACACAGACATGTGTCTCCCTCCCATAGGCATTCTTCTCATTTCCGTGGCCCAGATGCAGAACTCTGTCTGCACGTCTCCCGACCGAATTGCATCTTGTTCTCATTTGCCCACTTTTCCAGCGTGTCCAGATCTCATTCAACTCAATTTCCGTCTCCTTTTTATTAATTCTAAGGACTGCCTCTGCCTACGATTTCTGCCCAGATCCCCTCTGTATTCCCTGGTGGAGAATTTTGCTCGTCCCCCTCCCGCCTTGCTTTTCTGTCTCCTGGAATTGCTAATCCCCCGTCTTAAATTCAGGTCCATTTCGGGTAACACCCTGGCCAGTCGTATCTAGCCAAGTGGGGCCTCCTTGCAGGGAGATGCCGATCTTGGCCAGGGCTGTGTTGACCCGTGGCTGCCTCGGTGGGCGTCCGCTGCCTCACCCCTGCCAGCCTCCCCCCCGGCCTGTGAGCCTCTTGCAGGCTCTGCTCCGCTAACCTGCACTTTGCAACCTTAGCCGCTAATCTACCTTTTACGGGCCTAATCTGGGAGCCTAATTGGGAGAAGAGATGGAAGGATCACAAAAGCACTCGGGTGGCTTAATAAGGCGATTCCACGGAGGGGGCCGGCAGGTGCTCTGCTCTCGCTGACCTTGCGCTCCTGGCGTCTGGCGGGATAATGAGATGGAGCCTGTGCCAGCCGCAGCCCCCCCACCCACCCCCCGTGGGGAGGGAGACAAGGGGGTCTTCTCCTCACAAAGCTTTGTGGCAATTTAGAATGTAACAAGCGAGAAATGAGGCTGGATTTCGCACCTGGGCTTCCTCTGGTGGCTTTGGACTCGCTGCTTTTCATTTCTCCCTCACTTCCATTCAGAGGCTCTGAAGACATCCTGGTTAAAAGATAAAGGGAAGCTCATTGGGCATCTCAGAGAATATTCTTTTAGAAGTAATTCTAGGAAGGACTCCAGGGACGGTCCATCCTGCCGCATCCAGGCCATGTGGCCAGCAGGCTCTGCTCCTGTGTTCAGATGGACCCTTCACCCCACCCCTTGGCGGCCAGCCCAGATCGCCTTGGGGACGGACGGACGGCGGCCTGGACGGCCTGCTGTGAACACAAGCCACAGGTTTTCCCCACGTTGAAAGGGATCTGCCAGGCAGTGAGATTTCACAGGGCAGATGAACAGGGACCTTCGGAAAATCAAACTGGTAACGAGTTTCAGACAATGTGGCTCAGCCGTACCGTGCCAAGTGCTTTGCTTTGACCCCCGAACCCATATCTAAGATCTGGCAGACACTCAGCATCCCTCATGAGGAATCCTGAAAGCAAATCTGCAGGAACACAGGAAGCAGCCGTCTCCCGGGTCAGAGGACTGCAGGGCAAGGTCAGGAACGCCGGCATCGAGGACAGTGACAGGCTCTCCAGAGTAACTGGTAGAGGCCTTTCACGTCATCTGCTGCTGTGTGGGTGTGTGTTTGTGTTGGGGACAGAATCCAGAACCCTTTGTGTGCTGAGAAGTGGTGTGAATTGAATGAGGGATTCCTAACCCACCCCCAAGGGAGTGAGGGTCCCCCACTGCCAAGCTCCCCCTCTCCACGGCCAATCAGGTGCTGGCAGGTGGGATGAACTGCCGAAAGGGAGGTTTGCCTCATTTAGGAGTGATTTCCCCGACTTCAATGTGGCCTGGAAGTGTCATAGGCACATTGGGACATTATGGCAATGTTCTGTTTTGGGGCAAAAACTCTATGGTAGGAGCTAATTCTATCACAGAGTTTTTGCTCAAAAACCAGATTGTCACCCTGACATCCCCCATGTGCCTACATCATCGAATCATAGTGCTGGAAGGGTCCTCCAGGGTCATCTAGTCCAACCCCCTGAACAATGCAGGAGACTCACAGCTACCTGCCAACCTACAGAGACCCCAATTTCATGCCCAAGTGATCCCCCCACCAAAAATCTCCAGAATCCGGCCTGGCCTGGAGGGAATTCCCTTTGCATCCCACGGTGGTGATCAGCAATTCCCTGGGTCTGAAAGGAAGGATCACAAAAGACAAACCTGGGGACATCCCTTCCTGCCCGCCCACTCACAATCTGCCTAGGCTCATAAAATCAGCATTTCTGCCTGATAACTGTCTAGCCTCTGCTAAAAAACTTCCAAAGAGGAAGAAACCACCTCCTGAGGAAGCCTCTTCCACTGAGGAACTGCTGTGTCAGGAACTTCTTCCAGATGTTTAGCCAAAAATTCCTTTGAATTAATTTAAACCCATTGGTTCCGGTAAAAACCCCTGGGGCAAGAGAGAACAACTCTGCTCCATCTTCTCTATGACAGAACTCCAAATAAGATCTTACCAGAGTTAAGTAAATGAGTAACATCAGCTCACATGATCTGGATACACACTAGATCAGGAGTCCTATGTTCAGTTTTGGGCACCCCAGTTGAAGAGGGATGTTGACAAACTGGAGCATGTCCAGAGAGGGCAACAAAGATGGTGAGGGGTTTGGAGACCAAGACATATGAGGAAAGGTTGGGGGAGCTTGGTCTGTTTAGCCTGGAGAGGAGACGACCAAGAGGGGATCTGATAACCACCTTCAAGTAGGGTACCATATAGAGGATGGAGCAGAGTTGTTCTCTCTTGCCCCGGAGGGACGGAACAGAATGAATGGGATGAAATTAATTCAAAAGAAATTCCATCTAAACCTCTGGAAGAAGTTCCTGACAGTCAGAGCGGTTTCTCAGTGGGACAGGCTTCCTTGGGAGTGGTGGGTTCTCCATCTTTGGGGATTTTTAGACAGAGGCTGGAGAGCCATCTGACAGAGAGGCTGATTCTGTGAATTTATATGCAGATTTTGAATAGGTGGGCAGAAGGGATTGTTTTGGTGCTTGGCTCTTGTGGCCCTTCCTAGCAGACCCAGGGAATTGCTGATCACCACTGTGGGATGGAAGGAGAATTTCCGACAGGACAGGCTGGATTCTGGAGATTTTTAATGTCGGGGGGGATGTCATTTTGGCATGAAATTGTGGTCACTGTGGGTGGGCAGGTGGTTTTGGATTTCCTGTATTCCTCAGGTGGTGGACTAGATGACTCTAGAGATCCCTTCCAACTATGATTCTGTGATTCCTTCAGGTAGTGAAAAGCAAGGAATAAAAGCCAACCCTTCTTCGTCTTCAAACGTACCAGACCAAACAGCTTCAATCAGATTAGCAAAGAAAGATGCCAAAATGTTGATCATGTCAGCTTAACCCTGTCCAATTCTCCCAGGCTGGTGTGAGACTCCATCCCCCCCCCCTTCTAGGCCGCTTCTCCGATCTCTCCTCCTCCGAGGGCATCCCTGTGCAGTGTGCAATCCGCCTCGAGCCAGAGAACAAGGCAGGCTGTAAATACCAGAGCGAGGGCGATGCCTTCCGTGCCGTTGGCAGTGTTGATCCACAGGACGGCTGCATACAGAACGCCCTGCACCACGGTTGCCCGTTCTGGGCTCTGAACTGTCTGGAGACTTGGGAGGAGGAGCTGGGAGTGGGCAGAATTTAGGGCAGGGAGGGACTTCGGTGCATGCAGCCCACCCTCCAGTCTTGCCATGTTCTCCACGGGAACTGACCTCTGTGGACTGGAGAGGGCCAGTAGCCCCAGGAGATCCCCAGGTCCCCCCCCCCGGGGGCTGGCATCCCACCCAGCAGGGTGTGCTCCATCCCTGTTAATCTTCATGCAAATGGGACAAGCAGCGCTCCTGTTCCCAATTAAAACTCCAGCTCCGGGATGCTCTGCCCTTTTAGAAAGCCTGATTAATTGGAAGGCTCCCAAGGAGAGAGCAAGGAAGGGGGACGCGGTGAAGGAGGACACTAATGGTCTCGCTCCTGCCGGGGGCTGTGCCAGCCTTTAGCCCCATTTAAAGAGATCCGTTTTCCACTCCCAGCTATTTAAAACACATTATGTGCAAAACAATATGACACTAATTTGTTAATGCTGGAAGATCTTTAAAAGTCTGAGAGGCCTTTGCGTGTGGCATGCTAATGCAATCGTGGTGGGCTTTCTGCAGCGTTGCCGGATCAGGGCTTCTTCCACAGCAGGGCAGGCCTGGCAAGTCCCTTTTGGCCGACCCCAAGAGCAGGAGGCGAGGGGAGACGCTCAGGGCATCCAGCCTGAAGGTGGCTGGGCTTTGCCAAGGGAGAGGGCCGGGCGGGCCAGGGAGGGGCAGCAGGGAGGGGGGGCCGAGCACAAGGGACAAGGACCAGCCCAGCCCGGGGCCACGGGGCTCTGAGTCAGCCAGAGCACCTGCCTCTTAGCCACTGTTGGAGCCCAGACACACAAGCGGCAGAACTGGCCAGGGATGCCAGCCTCCAGGTGGGACCTGGGGATCCCCTGGAATGACAGTGGGAGGGTGCACCTTTATGGCCTTGTACCTCACTGAGGTCCCTGTTCTCCTCAGGAGACATCCCCTAACCTCCAGGAGTGCCCCAGCCTGGATCTGGCAACCCTATTTGGGGCTTGGCCCATTTCTGGTTTCAAGGGCCAGAGGGGACACTCCCTTCCATGGTGGGGGGGGGGGTGGGGGTGGAACCAGCCTGTTATTGCTTTGCAAGCCCCCTTCCATCCTGCCCACCCCCTTTCCTGGCTGGCTGCCACCTCCAAGAGGGTGGCAAAAGGGTCTCTCTTGGCCACACAATGTCACCACATGGACATAGGACAGGGCGGCCTGAGAGGACCAGGACTCCTAACCACCACTCTCTCTCCTAGGCCTCCCCTCTGTCTCCCACAGCCCCAGCTGTGGAGACAACTGACTGTAGGGTCCACCTCTCCAGAGGAGTAGCTGCTTGCCCAGCTCCCTCCCCTGATCCTGGGTGTTTCCCCTTGCATTTCCAAGATGAGGGACCTCAATGGGGTCAGAGAGCCATTTTACAAAAGATTTATTAAAAGGTTAATAACCATATATTTAGCATAGCACAGAGCTCAGCAAAAGAGGCAAAAGACATGGGATGAAATGCAGTCTTTGAGTCTCTCTGCTGAACATATCTGCGGTTAAATGCCGGGTAGACACCTTTGCTTAAAGAGTTCCTCAGTTCTCATGCTGTTCTCGACTCACCTGGCAGCCAAATGGTCCAAGATGGCTGCTGACCTCTTTCCAAGTGCAAGTTCCTACTTTCATGGTCAGCAGGAGGAAGAACTGCCTCTTCCTGTAGTCAGCAGCAGATATCACTCCTTGTCCCCTTCCGCAGGAATCTCCCTTCTCCTAGGGAATTTGGGGAAGACGTCTCCCCCTAACACACACAACGCACAAAACACAACACACAACACACAACCACCTGCTTCCTGGCAAGATCAATTAGCATCTGAAAGGAGGTGAACAAGTTAATAGCTGCCCCTCCCTTCTCCCCACAGCACAGAGGGGGGAAACCTGTGTAATAACAAATTGTTCCCCCTCACTGGCCGTCTTCAATCAGCGGCTGGACAGATCCTTCTCCTGGATGCTGGAGGCTGATCCTGCACTGAGCAGGGGGTGGACTAGATGGCCTGCATGGCCCCTTCCCACTCTAGGATTCTAGGAGTCTAGTTCAGCAGTGGAAGGGGCTGCCTAAGGAGGTGGGGAGCTCCCCCTCACTGGCCGTCTTCAAGCAGTGGCTGGACAGATCCTTCTCCTGGGTGCTTGAGGCTGATCCTGCACTGAGCAGGGGGTGGACTAGATGGCCTGCATGGCCCCTTCCCACTCTAGGATTCTAGGAGTCTAGTTCAGCAGTGGAAGGGGCTGCCTAAGGAGGTGGGGAGCTCCCCCTCACTGGCCGTCTTCAAGCAGCGGCTGGACAGATCCTTCTCCTGGATGCTGGAGGCTGATCCTGCACTGAGCAGGGGGTGGGACTAGATGGCCTCCATGGACCCTTCCCACTCTAGGATTCCAGGAGTCTAGTTCAGCAGTCGAAGGGGCTGCCTCAGGAGATGGGGAGCTCCCCCTCACTGGCCGTCTTCAAGCAGCGGCTGGACAGATCCTTCTCCTGGATGCTGGAGGCTGACCCTGCACTTAGCAGGGGGTGGGACTAGATGGCCTTTGTGGCCCCTTCCCACTGTAGGATTCTAGGAGTCTAGTTCAGCAGTGGAAGGGGCTGCCTAAGGAGGTGGGGAACTCCCCCTCACTGGCCGTCTTCAAGCAGCGGCTGGACAGACCCTTCTCCTGGATGCTGGAGGCTGATCCTGCACTGAGCAGGGGGTGGGACTAGATGGCCTGCATGGCCCCTTCCCACTCTAGGATTCTAGGAGTCTAGTTCAGCCGTGGAAGGGGCTGCCTGAGGAGGGGGTGAGCCCATTGCTGGCTTTGGGGAGGCGCTTGGAGGGCCCTGCTGGGCTCTGGCGTGGGGAGGCTGGAAGACCCTCTGTGCTTGCCCGGGGAGGGGGAGGGGTGCTCCTCGGTCTTCAGTCTCGTGACTTCATTCTGCACATTGATCACCGCTGTAAACTCTGCCCTTCTGCGGATGATTAGCTGTGATAAAACAATATCTCGCCCCCTCAGCCGGATGCTGCTCCGCGTCTGCTTTAATTAACACAGCTGGCTCTTGGGCCGCCCAGAGCCTTAATTAGGAGTGTGGCTTCACAGGCGGGGGAACTTGAAAGGCGAGGCCGGCAGGGGGCTGCTCAGAACAGGAGCCGTGGGAAGGGGGCCAAGGGCTGCCATGGGAACCCTCTGCGTTCTCTTGTGTCATCTGCCAACCTTCCTACCTTCTCCTTCTCTACCTGCCTACCTACCTACCTTCTCTCTTTCCACTTACCTAACTATACCTACCTACCATCTCTCTCTACCTACCTACCATCTCCTTCTATTTTACCTACCTACCTACCTCTCT
Source organism: Paroedura picta (assembly GCF_049243985.1). Taxonomy (NCBI): domain Eukaryota; kingdom Metazoa; phylum Chordata; class Lepidosauria; order Squamata; family Gekkonidae; genus Paroedura; species Paroedura picta. The sequence goes on along the minus strand of NC_135370.1, from coordinate 185,139,054 downwards.
CCACCTTCCTCCCTCCCTCATCTCTCTCTGCCTACCTACATACGATCTCTTTCTTTCTACCTACCTACCTACTTATCTACCTACCTTCTCTCTCTACCTACCTACCTACCATCTCTCTCTCTCTCTATCATACCTCCTTCCTTCCCTCTCATTCGCATCTATCCAATTTTGACTCTCCCCTCCTTCCAAGGACATTGGGATAGCTGAACCTGAAACACTGACCAATACATCTACTTCAGGTTTATGTGCTGCGGCCAAGGGAGCTGAAAGGGCCCTGGGGAGGGTGGGGGCCCCAAGCAGTGCAGTAGGCCCCAGAGCTGACCTCCCAGGTCATCTGACCCCCAGAGTTGACCTCCAGATCTGTCATCTGGAGACCAGACGTATTCCTGGAGGATCTCTAGGCGACACCTGGATTTTGGCAAAATGTGACAACTTTGTGTACATTCAGAAATGTATTTAAAAACAAAACAAAACAATCCCTTGGAATCCCAGCTCATCTCCCAGCTGCAGAGGTCATTTCCCTGGAGAAAATGGTTCTTGGGGCAGGTGGACTTGATGGCCCCTCTCCTCCCCGGGCTCCACCCGCAAATCTTAAAGAGCTTCCCAAACTGGATCTGGCCATCTTACCCCATCACTGTCCAGCAGGCAGAGAGTACCTAGCAACCCCCCCCCTGCACTTGGAAGAGAAAAAGACAGCTGGCGAGATCTCTGGCAGAAGCTGGTCAACCCAGATGGGCAGCAGAGAAGGAAACCCCCACCCAGAGGGGGAAATTCCAGCTCAAAACCCAGCCAGGGAGTGGTCAATCTTTCCTAAATATCCAGTATATGTCCAGCCACTCCTTGAAGACCACCTCCTTGATGCTCTTCAAGCAGCAGCAGGACAAGTATCCTGGATGCACATCAACTGACAACAGCAGCAGTACGATCTCCAGTTCATGCACTTGTTCATCTCCCAATGTGACGTAGGCCATCCAATGTCAGCAATGAGCTTCCACTCTCTACATCGGACATCTAGGTCCATCCCTACGCAAAAGAATTAATGGGCGTAGATCCAAGGAAGTGACTCACAAGATCTCCGTGTTGTTGTTGTCATCCATTCAGTTGTGTTTGACTCTTGGTGATCCCATGACACAGCGGTTGCCATGGTCCCCGATCCTGCGCCGCCTCCCCAGTCATGTAATGTTCCACCCCGATCGCCCTCATCCACCATGCCCTCGGTCGGCCTGGTTTCCCTTTTCCACTGACCAATCCTAGCCTGTTGGCTCTCTCCATTCACTTGGATCGAGTGATGCGGCCAAAGTAAGTGAGCCGGAGTTTCGTGATTTTGCCTACCAATAATAGATCAACCTTTAATAGATTTGCCTACCAATAATAGATCAACCTGAGCGTGCTGGTCCCAAGCCCAAATAAATGGGGAGGGTTAACGAAAGACCTGGCAACCTACCTTGTAAAAAACATTTGCCAAGAAAATCCTCTGGAACGGCTCTCAATGAAAGCTCCTAACTTGACACATTTTTGCTATTCTCCAGGGTGTTAATTTCCATTAAAACCGCAACACTTAAAAACTGGCAGGCAAACATTTTATTCTTCCGTGGCCGGCCATTGCCGACCCAAGACAAGGGGAGATTATGATGCCAGAGTGCTAAACCTGAATTAATTCACAAGTTCACTGGATCCCCTGCCCTGCCCAGGAATAAGTAGGAACAGAGAACTCTGTACCTCACTATAGATGCTCATTTAAGAACATGTGAGGAGCCCTGTTGGATGAGGCCAGCGCCCCCCCCCCCCGTCCAATGGTCTGAGTCACACAGTGGCCCCAACCTGGCAGCCATCAGGAGGTCCACCAGTGGGGCCAGAACTCCAGGAGCCCTCCCACTATTGCCCTCCAAGCACCAGGAAGGCACAGGATCCCTGCCCCGGACAGAAGAACCCAAGAGAAGCCATGTTGGATCAGGTGGATGGCCCATCCCATCCAGCACACTCTTTGTCACACAGTGGCCCCAACCCGGCAGTCATCAGGAGGTCCACCAGTGGGGCCAGAACTCCAGGAGCCCTCCTGATGTTGGCCCCCCAAGCACCAAGAAGACAAACCATGACTGTCCCAAACTTCCTGCTCCCCCCCCCCATTATTCCTGCCTGTTCTAATCAGGCTGAGAGAGAAAGGGACTCCGAGATCTGTTCCTACTCATCTCCGATGAAGAGGCGTCCATACTCGAAAGCCTTCCCCCTGGATATGGTCTTGGTCTCTAAGGTCCTCCTGGACTGGAACCCAACTCTTCTACCTGAGAGGAGTGTTTCATCCGGAGAGTCCTCAGAAGAGAAGTGGAAGAGCCCAGGCCCAGGTAGCTCTCCTCGTGAGAAGGAGGCCTGAGTCACTGGGGGAAAGGCTCTCCCTCCCTAGAAGCATGTGCCGATTACAGAACTCAGCACGCTCATTGCAATTAGAAGCCTTTTTCCCCCTCACCTCCAACCCAAAGGGGAAAAGTGGCAGCCAGACGGTGTCTGATGCCTGTGATGTCCAACGGAACCAGGGCAGAAAAATGCTTGAAATTGGAGTCTGATAAGTCCAGAGAAGGGTTTTTTTTCTCCCACAGATCCATAAATTAAAGTTTTACCAAGAGCCTTTGATGCTAAATTCAGTCTCAGAAATAAATCTGGAGTAGTTCACATGAAAGACTTCTAATAATCCGTACAAGGAATGGCTTCAAGTAAATATTTCAAGAGACTGCAGTCGCTACTCCCCGCTCAGACAGCAGGCAGGCAGCTGTGCCTGCATAGCGTTGCCAACTCCAGGTCGGGAAATTCCTGGAGATTTAAGGAAAGGGTGTTAGGGGGAGAAGGAGGAGAAGAAGAGTTGGGCTTTGTATCCTGTTTTTCACTACCCAAAGAGACTCAAGGTGACTTCAATTGCCACTCAAGGTGGCCACAAAATAAACACATAGAATCATAGAGTTGGAAGGGGCCACACAGGCCATCTAGTCCTACTGCCTGCTCAACGCAGGATCAGCCCAAAGCATCCTAAAGCAATGTCCTGACTCTGCCTTGGGTGGGAGGAGAGGGAGCACAACAGTCACCGTAGCTAAGAGCATGAAGAAGAAGAAGAAGAAGAAGAAGAAGAAGAAGAAGAAGAAGAAGAAGAAGAAGAAGAAGAAGAAGAAGAAGAAGAAGAAGAAGCACCTGAGAGTTAGAGCAATTTCTCAGTGGAACAGGCTTCCTTGGAAGGTGGTCGGTTCTCCATCTCTGGAGATTTTTAAACAGAGGCCGGAGAGCCATCTGATGGAGAGGCTGATTCTGTGGAGGTTCAAGGGGGTGGCAGGTGACAGTAGATGAGCAACTGGGATGTGAGTGTCCTGCATAGTGCAGGGGGTTGGTCTAGATGACCCAGGAGGTCCCTTCCAATTCTATGATTCTATGATTCTATGTACAGAATGCAAGTGCCTTAAGAACTGCTGCAGCTTAATGCACAGAACCCAGAGGGTAATATTTGCTCCTGTTTTGAGGTTCTTCCAGCCCATCCCTCAAGAAACAAAGAACCGAATGGTTGTTTTTTGCACTGAAAATTGTCATGCAGAGAAGCACGGGAAGGCCCTGCAGACAGAGGGTTGCCACCTCCAGGTGGCTCCTGGAGTCTGCTCAGAGGGACAAGGGATCTCCAGGCACCACAGATCAGTTCTCATGAAGCAGATGGTAGCTTTGGAGATGGGAGTCCTATAATACCACACCCCTCCTGAGACTCCTCACAGACAGCAGGGTGTCCTGGGCTCAGAATGGCGGGCTCTAACCTGCCGAACCAGGATGGATTCCCTACTCCTCGTCCACATGCAGCCAGCTGGGTGACCTAGGGCTAGTTCCAGTTCTCTCAAATCTCTCTCAGCCTCCACCACCTCACAGGGTGTCTGTTGTGGGGAGAGGAAGGGAAGCCACTTTGAGACTCCTTCATGTAGTGAAAACTGGGATACAAAAAAGTCCTTCCCTCCTCTCCCTCCTTCCCTCCTTTGACCTACCAGTATTAAGTAGTATCAATCAATCCCGACTAGGACTCTGAGGAAGAATTCCAGCCAGAGAGAGGGCGGGCTCTCACAGATTAGAGAAGATGTCCTGCCACAGGCTGTCCGAGCTCTCCTGGCCTGAACAGAGAACTTCGCTAACGAAAGAATATTTGCTGGCCTGGAATCCATTAAAAATTTAGTTGCAAAACTATCCGAGGGGAGCTCATTTTCCTGGCACATCAGTGGTCTGATCCATTTCTGGCCGGCATCCTCCTACCACAGACACACAGCAGGGGAAGGAATAGACAGGCCACATTTTTGAAAAGTTGCATTGGTGTGTGCGGAAAGATTTACAAGCCACGACAAGGCCATTAGCCGACAGAATGCAGGGGCAAAGCAGGGGGGGGCGAGAGGAGGGTCTTTCATTCTGCTCACACAAAAGGCAATGCTTCCCTTTCGCCCACCGTTTTCCTTCCAGGGGTAGCCCTCTCCATCTGTAACAGAATTGTTAGATTCAAGTCCAGGAACACCCTAGAGGACAACAAGATTTTCAGGGCAGGAGCATCTGAGCCTCGGTGCTCCCTTCATCCCAGCCTTGCTTACAGGAACCAGCCCAGGGCAAAAGCCCCCTGCCAGGAGAAGACCAGTCTTCAGGGGTTTAATATATAGAACTTGTTTGCAGAGGAAATCAGCTGTGTACAAATGCAGGGCATATGATAAGGAAAAGGGAGAGAAACCCGCATGAATCCACCAACTGGAATGCAGGAAATCCTAGGCTCTTTCCCAGTATTCAGGTGGGCAGCCCTGCTGGTCTGAAGACGCAGGACAAAGTTGGAGTCCAGGGACACCTTTAAGAACAACCAGGCCGACAGAGGACACGGTGGCTGGACGCAGTTGGGATGGACACTGGCCAGAATATTTCACAACAAAGGGAGGCAGTGCAGGATCAGGGATTGTGGCGGCAGATGTGCCGTGGGGTCACAAAGAGTTCTTGAATCACAGAATCATAGAGTTGAAAGGGGTCACACAGGGCATCTAGTCCAACCCACTGCTCAACGCAGGATCAGCCCTAAGCATCCCAAAGCATCCAAGAAAAGTGTGTATCCAACCTTTGCTTGAAGACTGCCAGTGAGGGGGAGCTCACCACCTCCTTAGGCAACCCCTTCCACTGCTGGATAGAATCATAGAATCACAGAATCATAGAGTTGGAAGGGGCCATACAGGCCATCTAGTCCCACCCCCTGCTCAGTGCAGGATCAGCCCCAAAGCAGCAGACAACAACAGCAAAGTTTAGTCAAGGTATCAGCTTACATGATCATGGACACTCCTACAGATTCAGGCAGGCCGCCATGTTGGTCTGAAGCAGCAGGACAACATTGGAGTCCAGTTGGGCACTTTGAAGACCCACCAAGTTCTATGCAAGGATTCAAACTTTGTTCCAATACTCACTGATTGGATGACCTTGTTCAGACGCCACCATTCAAGGCCAATGGTCTCAAAGCAGTCTATATTTTTAGAAGTGTGAACTGAAATAACTTAAAAGAGGAACCCTGAACTGGAGTTGGGTCCCAGCCCAATGGTGGGTTCATGGCCACCTTCTGCACTCCCCCCTCCCCACAGCCTCAGCCCCCGTAACTGAATAGCATAGCTGTTCAACGTTTTTGCCTCTATCAATGTTTTTGCCATAGAGAAACCCCTGAAACCTTCTTCAGTCTTCGAGAAACCACAGAAGTGGCACGATCCTGCAAAATATGGCTGGGAGGCAGAGCTGTGGACACGCCCACCCAGGGCTCCTCCCCTTCCTACCCCCTCCAGGCCCATCATTGGCCCTTTGGGGAGGGGCAGGTGGAGCAACATGGCCATATATGATCTTTCCTTTCCAAGTGTGGGAGACAAAGGTTTATTGGCCATGAGGGGTGGGGCTCGGGAGTCCTTGGGGAAGAGGCAGGTTTCCCTTTGGCAGAACATTTACCCAATAAATGTTTAGGATAAATGGTTTAGGATGCTCTGGGCTGATCCTGCGTTGAGCAGGGGGTTGGCCTGTATGGCCCCTTCCAATTCTATGATTCTAGGAGTCTAGTTCAGCAGTGGAAGGGGCTGCCTATGGAGGTGGTGAGCTCCCCCTCACTGGCAGTCTTCAAGCAAAGGTTGGAGACACACTTTTCTTGGATGCTTTAGGATGCTCTGGGCTGATCCTGCGTTGAGCAGGGGGTTGGACTAGATGGCCTGTATGGCCCCTTCCAACTCTATGATTCTGTGATTCTATGAAATATTAAAATTAATATAAAATTAATTAGCTCCCACCCATTCGGGAAACCGTTCCGGGGCCATCCAGAAACCCCGGGGTTTCATGTACCCCTGGCCGAGAGAGCCTGGCCTAGCTGAACTGTGACATGACCATCATCGGCGTGTCGCCTCCAAGGCAGGATTCACATAACGAAATATCAGCAACCGATAATTTTATATTTGGACAACAGGCACTCTGACTTTTGCAAGCTCATGCACCGAAACCCTTGCTCTACTCTAGCTTCTGGCACTTGTGACATTTTTGCAAAACAAGTGTTGAGCCAGTCTGTTGAAGAGATCCCTCCGGCGGGCAAGACGGCCCCTCCACCAGCCAGCCAGCCGGCCGTGAAGGCATCTTCCCTGCGCCTTTGAGCAGCTACTGAAGTCCAGCCGCAGTCAAGAGCCGGGGGCTCTTCACTCCCCTCGCTTGACTGCTCCACGTTCGAGTCGTCTGCATATCGGGACTCTGTTATCGTAGCCATTCTGAAGCTCCCACAGAAAACCTGCCGGTGTCGTTCCCCATTGCTACGCCCTCCCGACATTTTCAGGCATAGTTTTATGCTCGATCAAATATCCCCAGGGAAGGAGTTCTGCCCCAAGAGGGCAACATGGGGGGGGCTGCTGTTCCTGCTGAGGGGGGTCAGCTGAGGCAGCTTGGCAGACCTCGGGGTCATTGGCACAGAATCCCTGGAAGCAGGTTCCTAGAAGCACCTTTCGATCTTTCCTTTCCAGGTGTGGGAGACAAATGTGTGTTGGCCATGAGGGGTGGGGCTCGGGAGTCCTTGGGGAAGAGGCAGGTTTCCCTTTGGGAGAAAGCTTCACCAGCGTTTCACGTAGTTGCCAAGACCCCAAGAATTTGGGTTGCCCATGCCCAAAGGAGAGAGAGAAGCAGGGCGGGCGGCAACCTCTGTCTCTGCCCACCACTCATGGGCCATGCTACAAATGTGTTAGACCATGGTTTGTGGCCATGCAGTAAGATAGGGTTCAGCCCCCGTCAGGGTGAGAGCAAAATCATTTGTGTGATAATGTGAGCAAGGTGGGGGGATTTGTATCTCTGATCCATGTGCACTCACCTTCTGTCGCGGAAGATTTGCACACCGCGTCGTTCTATTTACGGCGCATTCACTCATAATTATACCATTAAGCGACAGTGTTTATTATCCAAAGGTAACAACAAAGATGTTGAAAACAAACAGTCTCCAACCTGTTCATTTCGGCATGACAGCAATCCTTCTCCGTAATTTTTCTTCTCCTTCATGTCAGCCGCCGTCTTGGAGAGAAAAGTTGCCAGCCTACGGTTTACCTGCCAACCCCCCCCCCCCCCCATGCGAAACCTGTCATTAAGGTTCTGCTCACAAAGGTCTGGCATTCACGTGGAACATCTTTTGAATGCAGAATGTTTTGTTTTGGGAACAAGGCAGCCAACTGCTGGTGCCACTTTCCTCCAGGTGGGGTCACTTCTGGTCTGGAAGGCCATTCAAACTTGTGTGCAATACTCCACTCTACTTCCGTGTCCTTGAGGTTGCCAACCTCCAGGTAAGAACCTAAGAGAAGCCACGTTGGATCAGGCCAATGGCTTACCCAGTCCAACACTTTGTGCCACCCAGTAGCCAAAACCCATCAGGAGGTCCTCTAGCACAGTGGTCCCCAACCTTTTTATCACCGGGGACTGGTCAACGCTTGACAATTTTACTGAGGCCCGGGGGGGATAGTCTTTTGCCAAGGGACTTCGTCGCCGCCTGAGCCCCTGATCCCCTGACTTCCCACTGCCCGCTGGGGGGTGCTGCCAGCAGCATCTGCGCAGTTCCATGCCGAGGGGGAGCCCCAGCCATGGCGGCTGCTGGAGAGCACCAAAGGTGAGCTGACGGCAGAGTGGCAGGGCAGCCCCCAAGGCAGCAGCTGCGGAGGAGGATGAGGAGGAGCCGCGGCCCGGTACCGACTGATCCATGGAACGGTACTGGTCTCCGGACCAGGGGTGGGGGACCGCTGCTCTAACAGAAGCCCTCCCCAGCTTGGGGTAGAGGTCAGGAGCAGAAACCTGTAATCTGGAGAGCTGTGTTTGATTCCATGCTCCTCCTCCTCCTCCTCCTCCACATGCAGCCAGATGGGTGACCTTGGGCTCCCCCCAGGTCGGGGCCCGGCACACTTCCCGTGGGCCCTGAGGCATCTACAGGCCCTCAGAGATGCTGGGCTCAGGCCTTAAAGGATGGCCTTACAGGTCTGCACCCAAACCTTGGACTTGATCCGGATCCTCAACACAGCATCTGCCTTTGTTGTTGCCCACTGGGCTATCTGTGACCTTAAGTCCAGCTGAGGTCCTGCCCCTCCCCCAACCCTGCCCTTCTCAGGCTCCACCCCCAAATATCCAGACAATTCCCAACCCAAAGTTGGCAACACTATAATGCCCTCTGCGAGATCCCATGAAACAGGAGTCCCGGCAGATGGTGCTTCTGGGCCCCCGAGAGCATCCCGACCGGCAGAGGTCCGACAGGCCTCCCTGCTGGAAAGAGACATTTCTCAGGAGAGCATCTTTCGCACCCTGAGGCTGCTCCTTTGGACGGGGAGAGGCATGCAAAGAAGCCCCTTTCCATTTGGAAAGTGGCGGGGGAGGGGGGGATAGCACAGCACAAAGTTGGATGGATGGACGGACGGATGGACGGACGGACGGACGGGTGGACAGGCAGACAGGCGGATAATTGCACCGTAATCTGCAGGGCCTCATTTGCAAAGTGCTTGGACTCAGATTGGTTTAATTGGGCCTCAAGAACCGCAAGAGAAACCTTTTGGAATTAATTCTCTATGAAGGCCAAAGGAGGAGCCAGAAATACCGAGGCAGCACTTTGGAAAGCGCCGGGGATTGCAGCCGCAGCGCATTATGTCACGGGAGCATCAGGAAAACTGTGGTGCAAGGCCGGGGGGGGAGGGGGGCAGAGAGCTTTACCCTTTGTATAGAAAAGCAGAACTGAGGTCTCCAGAAGCCCCCCCCCCTCCCCCGGCCTGGGAAGGGGCCCCCGCCTTTCTCCCTCCTGCCCCTTCCCCAAGGCCGGCCCACGGGGTCTGCAGGGCCCTGTTTTCCCTCCCACGGAAGCTGCTCAGCGTGAAGGAAGCTCAGAGGAGACCCAGCTGGGACCCAAAGGCCTGGGGAAAGAATAATGGGCACTCTCCGGCCATTCAGGCACTTGGCCAGTCCTGCCCGCCATTTGGGCATTGATCTAAATTCGGAGGGTTCAGGCCCCTGCGAGCGCATTTCAGCTCTTGACTGACCCCTCCTCAAAAAGACAACTGAACTCAAACGGAACTGAGAGCCGCCCCCTCCCACCCCCTCTGAAAACACCCCAATATATGCAACATTGAAGGTTCCCGCCAGGGACCAATTTGGGTTGCTTCTGCTGGGAAGGGAGTGGATCTCCCAGTCAGGATCCAGCTGCATGTGGGCCGATTGTAATCGCAGGATCATGATCCTGCCTCGGACTTCAAGGTCTGCTCCTCACAGCTCTGCGTACCCAACAAGTGCAGGGACAGAATTTATGATTTAGTGTGTGGATCTGAAAATCTTTCCCAAGGTCCCATGTTCCAGGGCTGGCAGGGGCTCATGGGAATTGTAGTCCACAGACATCTGGAGAGCCAAGGCTTGTCCCGTGTGAACTTTCCCTTCTTCTTCTGGACTCTGTTTTGGAACCCAAAGGCATTGCAATGCGGCTGCCATCCTCCAAGAGGTGCCTGGAGATCTCCTGGGATTACAGCTGACCTCCAAGCGGACAAGAATCAGTTTCCCCAGAGGACCTGTCCAATCTTGGGGGTGGGCTGTATGTCATCAGACCCTGCTGAGGGCCCTCCCCTCCGCAAACTCCACTTTCTTCAGGCTCCTCCCCCAAATGTCCAGGGATTTCCCAGCCTGGAGCTGGCAACCCAAAATCTTGGCTGGCTAAAGGAGTCCCATTGGTGTTCTGCTTACTTAGCTGTGGAGGGGCTTGCTCTGTGTTCTGGCTGAAGGAGTGGAGTTAAAACAAAACGGGCTAAAGACTCCTGGTGCTCGGTTGGCAGGAAAGCATTGTGGGATGCAGACTTAAGCAGCATCACACCCTGTGCTCTCTCTCTCTGTCTCTCTCTGTCTCTCTTTCTCTGTCTCTCTTTCTCTGTCTCTCTCTCTCTCGCACAACGGCTGTCAGAGGCTTCAGATAAGGAAGCCAAAAGGCAAACATCCTATCTGCCCCCTGCTTTTCAAATATTTATATCCCACTTTCTTAGATGATGGACAACTCCCCGTGCAGCTGAGCAATTAGCAAGCGCTTCCCTCCAAGCCACGCAATGATACGAACAAGTTCAGGGCGGGGGGATTCTCCCCCTCCCCCGCCCTGCCCCATTTGGGATCTCCTTTCTCTCTATTCCTGCAAATTTGTTCCCCTGATCTTCCATCAAGCATCGAGGAAATTCGCAGAATAGAATCCAAAGAGGAAAGAGAGAACAGCCCTCCCCCAGCCCCCCCCCCAGCCCCCATGGGAAGATTCTCTCTCTCTCTTTAAAGTCATTGCAAACGAGCCGTCAGTGTCCTTATGCACACAGATGCGCACAACTGCGCCAACAGGTATGCAGGACTGCAGGTATGCAGCAGAGAGACACCAGAGGAAAAGAATCTGGATGCAAGGAGAGGAGACTCTTGGGACACGCTGGCCCCAGCCCAAGATCCGGGCTCAGCTTGGCTTTCCTGCCCTCCTCCAAGTGACAACCTTTCAAATACTTAAAGAGGGCTATCATGTCCCCTCTCAACCTCCTTTTCTCCAGGCTGAACATTCCCAAGTCCCTCAACCTATCTTCATAGGGCTTGGTCCCTTGGCCCCAGATCATCCTCGTCGCTCTCCTCTGTACCCTTTCAATTTTATCTACGTCCTTCTTGAAGTGAGGCCTCCAGAATCCCAGCCAGATGCTTCTCTGGCTCCCAGAAAGCGCTCCCCAAAGAGCAACTCTTCCCCTGGGGCAGAGCAACCCAAAATAGCCGGGTTTCAAGGGGGTGGCCGTAAGGTGGCCAGCTCTGGATGGGGAACACCTGGACTTCCTGGGGGCAGAGTGCGAGGAGGGCAGAGCTGGGCAGAAGGGAGAGTCTCAAATGGGGCAAGATGCCACAGAGTCCCCCCCCCCCCAGGCAGCCGTTTTCTCCAAGGGAATCGATCTCTGCCCTCGGGATCCGCAGAAACTCCAGGAGACCTCCAGGCCCCGTCTGGAGGGTGACATCCCTCCCAGCGATTAGGGCTGCTCTCCAGTTCAGTGGGCAGGAATTCCTTGGGCACCTGCGGATTGATTTTTGTGTTTCTCTGCACAGCTGAGTAGCCAGTGATCTAAATCTTGCCTTTTATTAACCTGCCTTTCCACCGCAGGCCTAATGAAGCAGGCAGAATGAAGTGCGGAGGGAAAACAAAGGCAGGCCCTCCCCTCCCCTCCCCTCCCCTCCCCTCCCCTTCCCTCGGAAACTCAGTGGCTTCCCACTCCAGCGACAGGAACCAGCCAGGCAGGCAGCGGAAGGGGCTGGGGGAAGCTCAGGTGGCCAGCTTGGGCTTGGGAAATGCTGGAGATTTGGGGGAAGCCCCAGGGGAGGGACATCCACTTCTCCGAGGCTCGGTGGCATCCCAGAGAGTCTGCCCTCCGGCGCTGCAGTTTCCTCCAAGGAAACCAGTCAGTTGTCATTCCGGGAGAGCTCCAGGTCCCACGTGGAGGTTGGCAACCACAGCAGGGCCAGTTCAAAGTATTTAGGCTCCTCCACAGGGCTTGGATCTGGCCAGGTGGCTGGTCTCCAGCTGAGACCGAGTGATCTCCTGGATTAGGACTAGGGGGCAGAGATCAGTTCCACTGGAGGCCATGGCTACTTCAAAAGGTCGACCCCACAGGAATCCCACCCACCAACCTCAAACATAGCCCTGCCCAAGAGCCACCCCCGAAATCTTCAGGTATTTCTCAACCAAGTTGGAAACCCTATGGGACAGGGCTGCCAACCTCCAGGTGAAACCTGGCATTCTGCTGGAATTATGACTGAACTCAGGCCACAGAGATCAGTTCCCAAGGAGGAAATGACAGCTTTGGGTAGTGGGCACCTGCTGACGCCCCCCCCCCCCTCCCAAAACTCCACATCTTTAAGGCTTTGCCCTCAAATCTTCAGGAACTATCTAGCCACAGTTGGCAACCAGGGCTTGACTTAGAAAACAGGGTGCTCTTCTTGCTGTTATTGGAAGAGAGCCTGAAAAGCAGTGAGATCTGCACTGAGCATGCTCCAGTCTGAAGACCAGAAGCAGACAAGGAGGAGGAGGAGATCATAGAATATTAGAGTCAGAAGGGAAATCCAGGGTCATCTAGTCCAACCCCGAGCACAATTAAGGAACTCACAGCTACCTGCACACCCACAGTGACCCCAGTTTCAACAAAAATCTCCAAAATAACCCAAAATGGGTCACAAAAATGAGAAATTTGCATACCGGAAGGAAGATACACTCCTAGGCAGTAGTGTGTATGAATGAAATCTTGGGGTATTTGTGGACTGCAAGGTAAAAATGAGCAGGCAGCATGATGCGGTGATTGCAGTCTTGGGCTGTATCCACAGAGGTATCACATCAAAATCCCAAGATGTCATAGTCCCATTGTATACGGCACTGGTCAGACCACACCTGGAGTACTGTGTGCAGTTCTGGAGGCCTCACTTCAAGGAGGATGTAGATAAAATTGGAAGGGTACAGAGGAGAGTGACGAGGATGATCTGGGGCCAAGGGACCAAGCCCTATGAAGATAGGTTGAGGGACTTGGGAATGTTCAGCCTGGAGAAAAGGAGGTTGAGAGGGGACATGATAGCCCTCTTTAAGTATTTGAAAGGTTGTCACTTGGAGGAGGGCAGGATGCCGTTTCCGTTGGCTGCAGTGGATTTGACCCAAAAATAATGCCTTTAAACTACATCCTTTAGGATGCTTAGGGCTGATCCTGGATTGAGTAGGGGGTTGGACTAGATGGGCTGTATGGCCCCTTCCAAATCTTTGATTCTATGATTCTATGATTCTACATGTAGAATGATATCGGCTAGATATAAGGAAAAAAGTTTCACAGTCTTAGTTCAGCAGGGGAAAGATTAACAAAGGAAGTGATAAGCTCCCCTCACTGGCCGTCTCCAAACAGTGGCTGGATGCTGGAGGCTGATCCTGCGTTGGGGGAGGGGGGTGGACTAGATGGCCTCCATGGCCCCTTCCCACTCTAGGATTCTAGGAGTCTAGTTCAGCAGTGGAAGGGGCTGCCTAAGGAGGTTGGGAGCTCCCCCTCACTGGCCGTCTCCAAGCAGTCTACTCTAAGAAGAGCTGGCAGGAAGGGGCATCAGATGGAGCCCACCCTCCAAAGCAGCTATTTTCTCCTAGGGAACCGCCTTCTTCAGTCCAGAATGAGGTGTAATTCCAGGGGATCCCCAGGCCCCACCTGGAGATTGGCATCCCTCCTTCCACTGCATGAGCACCCTCTGGCTTTGCCCTGTTGCTTTCTGCCAGTGATTCAGCTGATGCCGTAACCTTTCCCTCTCTCTCTCTCCCTTTTTGCTTATTGGCGAGCTGATTGGATTCCATTTCAAGCATTTCTGTAGCACTTCCCTGGGCTTGAAGTGATTGCCCTCAAACAGCAAAGCAGCAGAAAACAGAAATTTGCTTCAACCATCCCAGCAATATTTTGCTGTTTGTTCTATATTTAAAAGTTGGGGGGGATAGGGGGGGTCACCTTGAGGCCTTTACAGGCTGATGGTTGGCCTATTGCTGCTTTCAACAAGCCAAGCTGGCTTCTCAGGGACAGGGCAGGGCAGGGCAGGGCAGGGCAGGGCTGCGTTGATGCCGGTCCAAAGCGAGCAGCTGCTGACCAGCACGGAAGAATCCCCATTCTGGACGGGGCAGCCGGGGGCCCTGCAGGGACTGCCATGGGGTTGCTTCGGGTTAATAGAAGTTGTTAAAATGTTGACTTGCGGGAGAAAGGTTCTGTAATCCAGAAGAGAGACTATTTTCCTTCCGAGCAGAAGTCTTTTCAATCTACTCACTAAGATTAACCTGCCCCCTCTGGAGCCTGTCTTTCACGGGGGCAAGGGGGGGGGTTGAAACCATGAACCCAGCAGCACAAGGGCTCTGGCTCTGGCTCTGAAAACACCAGCCCAGCCCCCCCCCCCTGCTTTCTGCACACAAAGAACTTTGCTGCCGTGGACTCCATGGCTTCCGTCGAAACCCTCTTCTTTTCTACGCCTGCTTTCTTAAGGGGGCGGCAGGTGACAATGGATGAGCGAGGGGGTTGTGAGTGCTCTGCATAGTGCGGGGGGTTGGACTAGATGACCCAGGAGGTCCCTTCCAACTCTAGGATTCCATGACTCTATGATGCTTTTGCACTGGGATCATCTGCTGCTTTCCTGGGCTGATTCTGCACTTGCGCTTTTTTTTCTGCTGTCCATCTTGTTGAATTCAGATTGATTTGAACCCAAGTCTCTGTGCTTTGTCCCCCCCCCCGCCCCACTTGAAACAGAAACCCTTCTGAACTTGAGCACGAGGCTGCTAGCCTCTCTCCTTCCCTCAAGGAGCACGTGAGCGGACGGGAGATCTGACATGAGCAGCGGCAGCCTCTCACAGAATGAGGGAAATCTCTGCTGAGAGAAGTCTGGGATTCTGGAGCACAGTCACCTTAAACCTTAAAAGAAATAAAGCTTGGAAGGATAACCTTGCCACCAGGAACTAGGGAGTCTTAGAACTGGCACCCAGCCAATCAGGGACAGGCTGCTTCTCTATCTCAGGGGTAGTCAACCTGTGGTCCTCCAGATGTCCATGGACTACAATTCCCATGAGCCCCTGCCAGCAAACGCTCATGATGTTCTGATAGATAAATTGTAGCGTGGTGCAGGTGTGTCCTTCCTGGCCTATAAGCTTTGGCCAGACCTTGCCAGCAACTGTATGAATTTTGGGTGCAGACAGACGAACAGACCAGTATGGAAAGTGCAGGAAGATCTAAGATCTAAATAAAGAAGCCTGAAACTGTAAATGGTGAACAAGTAAATCGCTGGAGAGACAAAGAAACTGAAGTGACTTTGCTCAGGCTTGGCCTGGTAGATAAAAATCAGATTTTGTCAGGAAGGTCCTACGGAATCAAAGGCATAAGTGGCCCAGAATTTCAAGTGGAGTTAGCTTTACATAGAAATAGACAACAAAAAGAGGGTCCAATAACATCTTTAAGACGAACAAAGGCTATTGTTACAAATAATGCCCCCAAGGAAGGAGCCCATCTTCTCCCTCTCCTCCTCCCAGCGGTGAGGCCAGCCTCCCTGGTGGATGTTGCTGGAGGCTCAACCATAAGCCTGGCGGAAGGGCTCCATTTCCCAGGCCTTGCGGAAGAAGATTAGCTCCTGCAGGGCCTGATTTCTACCGGGAGCACATTCCATTTGATCCTGTTTCTATCATTATGCTGAAGCTAAGGCAGTGGATCTTGGGGTGGGACCTCAGAGCAGCACGACACCATGATGTCCACCCTCCAAATCTCCCTGATCCCACCTGGGGGCTGGCGTCCCTAATCCGACCCAGTGTGCGACCAATTTCAAGGACAAAATGGTGGGGTGGGGTGGGGTGGGGTGGGGAGTTCTTTCCCATCTCATTTATGCTTCCAGAACCCGTTTTGGTGGGTATTGTTTGGTTCATCATATTATTTGAAATAGTCAGTATTTCCTTATAAGGGAATCTCAAGTTGTGAACACTTAAATCAGGGGTAGTCAAACTGCGGCCCTCCACATGTCCATTGACTACAGTTCCCAGGAGCCCCTGCCAGCGAATGCTGGCAGGGGCTCATGGGAATTGTAGTCCATGGACATCTGGAGGGCCGCAGTTTGACCTCCCCCTGACTTAAATGAACCACAAAATACAAATAAAAAGAAGGAGGATTCAGTTCAGTCCGTTGGCCAGAGTCTTTTCTTATTTTCTGGACTAGCCATCTGACCAGCCTTCTTTGCATCATTTCAAATTCAGGGAATCGGCATGTTTTGCCAAAAGTTCTTTTGAATTTGGGGGAGATGAGCTTGTGAGAGTCAAAGCCTTCTTCCGAGGCTCTCTGGCTCTTACCTGGAAACCTCCCTGGCCGCTGCTTTGCTCCTGGACTCAAATTGAGCTGTTCTACTTCAGAGCACCGAGGCTCCCCTCTGGGATGCCCGTCTGCCTAGCCCAGCCCCTCTCGACTCTCTGACCGTTGAGAAACTCCCTTCAGGCTTTGAGGAACCCCAGGAGTGGCACAATCCTGCAGAACAGAGTTGGGGAGCAGAGCTTTCGCGGGAAGGCCATATCACCTGATGAGTGTTTCATGAATTCTTAGGAAATATATAAAATATTAATTAACCCCCACCCATTTGGGAAACCCTGCCAGGGATGTCAGGAAACCCCAGAGATTCACAAAACCCTGGCTGAGAAAACCCTTCGTTTTCATGGGTTTTAGTGGTACTGGGGATTTATGAATGATTTTAATGGGGTTTTAAATTGTTTTTGTGCGGCAAGTCTGTGGCGGGATATAAATCAAAATTGATGATGATGATGATGATGATGATGATAAGAAGAAGAAGAAGAAGAGGAAGAAGAAGAAGAAGAAGAAGAAGAAGAAGAAGAAGAAGAAGAAGAAGTTGTAGTTTTGGTTCTTATATGCCACTTTTCTCTACCCAAAGGAGTATCAAAGCAGCTTACAGTCGCCTTCCCTTTCCTCTACCCACAACAGACATCCTGGGAGGGAGGGGAGGCTGAGAGAGCCCTGAGATTACTGGAGAAGAAGAAGAAGAAGAAGAAGAAGAAGAAGAAGAAGAAGAAGAAGAAGAAGAAGAAGAAGAAGAAGTAGTGTTGGTTCTTAGATGCCACTTTTCTCTACCCAAAGGAGGCTCAAAGTGGCTTACAGTCGCCTTCCCTTTCCTTTCCCCACAACGGACACCCTGTGAGGTGGGTGAGGCTGAGAGAGCCCTGAGATTACTGGAGAAGAAGAAGAAGAAGAAGAAGAAGAAGAAGAAGAAGAAGAACAAGAAGAAGAAGAAGAACAAGAAGAAGAAGAAGAAGAAGAAGAAGAAGAAGAAGAAGAAGAAGAAGAAGTAGTGTTGGTTCTTAGATGCCACTTTTCTCTACCCCAAGGAGGCTCAAAGTGGCTTACAGTCACTTTCCCTTTCCTCTCCCCACAACAGACACCCTGTGAGGTGGGTGAGGCTGAGAGAGCCCTGAGATTACTGGAGAAGAAGAAGAAGAAGAAGAAGAAGAAGAAGAAGAAGAAGAAGAAGAAGAAGAAGAAGTAGTAGTGTTGGTTCTTAGATGCCACTTTTCTCTACCCCAAGGAGGCTCAAAGTGGCTTACAGTCACTTTCCCTTTCCTCTCCCCACAACAGACACCCTGTGAGGTGGGTGAGGCTGAGAGAGCCCTGAGATTACTGGAGAAGAAGAAGAAGAAGAAGAAGAAGAAGAAGAAGAAGAAGAAGAAGAAGAAGAAGAAGAAGAAGAAGAAGAAGAAGAAGAAGAAGAAGAAGAAGAAGTAGTGTTGGTTCTTAGATGCCACTTTTCTCTACCCCAAGGAGGCTCAAAGTGGCTTACAGTCACTTTCCCTTTCCTCTCCCCACAACAGACACCCTGTGAGGTGGGTGAGGCTGAGAGAGCCCTGAGATTACTGGAGAAGAAGAAGAAGAAGAAGAAGAAGAAGAAGAAGAAGAAGAAGAAGAAGAAGAAGAAGAAGAAGAAGAAGAAGAAGAAGTAGTGTTGGTTCTTAGATGCCACTTTTCTCTACCCCAAGGAGGCTCAAAGTGGCTTACAGTCACTTTCCCTTTCCTCTCCCCACAACAGACACCCTGTGAGGTGGGTGAGGCTGAGAGAGCCCTGAGATTACTGGAGAAGAAGAAGAAGAAGAAGAAGAAGAAGAAGAAGAAGAAGAAGAAGAAGAAGAAGAAGAAGAAGAAGAAGAAGAAGAAGAAGAAGAAGAAGAAGAAGAAGAAGAAGAAGAAGAAGTAGTGTTGGTTCTTAGATGCCACTTTTCTCTACCCAAAGGAGGCTCAAAGTGGCTTACAGTCGCCTTCCCTTTCCTCTCCCCACAACGGACACCCTGTGAGGTGGGTGAGGCTGAGAGAGCCCTGAGATTACTGGAGAAGAAGAAGAAGAAGAAGAAGAAGAAGAAGAAGAAGAAGAAGAAGAAGAAGAAGAAGAAGAAGAAGAAGAAGTAGTGTTGGTTCTTAGATGCCACTTTTCTCTACCCCAAGGAGGCTCAAAGTGGCTTACAGTCACTTTCCCTTTCCTCTCCCCACAACAGACACCCTGTGAGGTGGGTGAGGCTGAGAGAGCCCTGAGATTACTGGAGAAGAAGAAGAAGAAGAAGAAGAAGAAGAAGAAGAAGAAGAAGAAGAAGAAGAAGAAGTGTTGGTTCTTAGATGCCACTTTTCTCTACCCAAAGGAGGCTCAAAGTGGCTTACAGTCGCCTTCCCTTTCCTCTCCCCACAACGGACACCCTGTGAGGTGGGTGAGGCTGAGAGAGCCCTGAGATTACTGGAGAAGAAGAAGAAGAAGAAGAAGAAGAAGAAGAAGAAGAAGAAGAAGAAGAAGAAGAAGAAGAAGAAGAAGTAGTGTTGGTTCTTAGATGCCACTTTTCTCTACCCCAAGGAGGCTCAAAGTGGCTTACAGTCACTTTCCCTTTCCTCTCCCCACAACAGACACCCTGTGAGGTGGGTGAGGCTGAGAGAGCCCTGAGATTACTGGAGAAGAAGAAGAAGAAGAAGAAGAAGAAGAAGAAGAAGAAGAAGAAGAAGAAGAAGAAGAAGAAGAAGAAGAAGAAGAAGAAGAAGTAGTGTTGGTTCTTAGATGCCACTTTTCTCTACCCAAAGGAGGCTCAAAGTGGCTTACAGTCGCCTTCCCTTTCCTCTCCCCACAACGGACACCCTGTGAGGTGGGTGAGGCTGAGAGAGCCCTGAGATTACTGGAGAAGAAGAAGAAGAAGAAGAAGAAGAAGAAGAAGAAGAAGAAGAAGAAGAAGAAGAAGAAGAAGAAGAAGTAGTGTTGGTTCTTAGATGCCACTTTTCTCTACCCCAAGGAGGCTCAAAGTGGCTTACAGTCACTTTCCCTTTCCTCTCCCCACAACAGACACCCTGTGAGGTGGGTGAGGCTGAGAGAGCCCTGAGATTACTGGAGAAGAAGAAGAAGAAGAAGAAGAAGAAGAAGAAGAAGAAGAAGAAGAAGAAGAAGAAGTGTTGGTTCTTAGATGCCACTTTTCTCTACCCAAAGGAGGCTCAAAGTGGCTTACAGTCGCCTTCCCTTTCCTCTCCCCACAACGGACACCCTGTGAGGTGGGTGAGGCTGAGAGAGCCCTGAGATTACTGGAGAAGAAGAAGAAGAAGAAGAAGAAGAAGAAGAAGAAGAAGAAGAAGAAGAAGAAGAAGAAGTAGTGTTGGTTCTTAGATGCCACTTTTCTCTACCCAAAGGAGGCTCAAAGCAGCTTACAGTCGCCTTCCCTTTCGTCTCCCCACAACAGACACCCTGTGAGGTGGGTGAGGCTGAGAGAGCCCTGAGATTATTAAGAAGAAGAAGAGTTGGTTCTTAGATGCCACTTTTCCCTACCCGAAGGAGTCTCAAAGTGGCTTACAGTCGCCTTCCCTTTCCTCTCCCCACAACAGACACCCTGTGAGGTGGGTGAGGCTGAGAGAGCCCTGAGATTATTAAGAAGAAGAAGAGTTGGTTCTTAGATGCCACTTTTCCCTACCCGAAGGAGTCTCAAAGTGGCTTACAGTCGCCTTCCCTTTCCTCTCCCCACAACAGACACCCTGTGAGGTGGGTGAGGCTGAGAGAGCCCTGATATCTCTGCTCGGTCAGAACAGTTTTATCAGTGCCGTGGCGAGCCCAATGTTACGCATGGCAGGATCCCTGCCTTATGGCTTGGCACCCTGTACTCCTTAACCAATAGCGCAGCGCGACAGTCTAGACTTGGGAGCAAGCTAGACACAGGACAGACCAAGTCACTCTGGCAGGGCAATGTCAGAGCAGACTCCATCTTAGGAAACAGGACAAGCCCAGGCTTGTTCTCAGCTACTGGTTTGGAAATCCAGGTGCCTCCATGCCCTACTCTCGACCCCCCCCCCCATTGTATTTCTAAGTGAGTGGACTGGCTTCCTCCTGTTTGCCTAAGGGCCCCTAGGAAAACCCTTTGTCTTGCAACATTTTTCACACTTGGCCCCTCTGCCAGGGGAAATCTCCTCCCCACACCCTGCCAGCGAGACCTGATGGCTCTCTTCCTCAGAGCCATTAATACCTTTATCCAAATCCATTTACAGCCATCACCCCCCCACTTGGCCAGGTATTGTCCTAATCTCCGGGGACCCTGGAAACTTCCAGCACATGCTTACCTGAGCCTTGTCACGTAGCCCCCTTCCCAAAATCCTATAAAAACTGTGGCTTCACACAGCCACTCTGAGTGTCTTCCAACCCGGGACCTCCCACGCTGGTTCGTGCTCCTTCCTCTGACCCATCACTCCTCGGACAGGTAACTATCAAGCCTTCCACTCTTCCTCCCCCTTCTCTATATGACTGCTTGTATGTGTGTTAGCTATTTGTGTGTACTTTTGTTATTTTCCTTTCAATAAAAGCTTATATTAACATTTTACCATTTAAATCTGTGTTTGCCTTGAGTTCCTACAGGTGGAATAACCCTCGTATACAAAGGTAACGATCCGATAACGCTAAGTTACCCCCCTCTCGCAGCATTTGAGCTAATATTCCCCACAAGCTCAAAGATACGTGTTTTAGGACACGTGTCCAGCAATTTGGGTAACAGATTATGGTGGATCTCGCGGGCAGTTGCCCCAGGCTTACTCGGGAGTAAAGTGGACGCACGGCACTCTCCAGTAACCCGGACGTAAGGGGAAAAGCCCGTTTGAACTCTTGGCATAAGTGTGTGAATGTGCTCTTGGAATTGTGCTTTCTGAAAGGGTTGGCCTCTCTCTCTCCTTTCTACCCTTTTGCTATTGTTTTGCTCCTGCTGGAGATTAGTTTCCTTTAAGGCTAGGAACACCGAGGCAAGGTTTTCTTAGGCTTAGACGGGCGGGTGGACGACACGCACCCAACAACAGTTTTCTTTAAGGCTAGGAACACCGAGGCAAGGTTTTCTTAGGCTTTTAGACGGGCGGGTGGACGATACGCACCCAACAACTAGGGATTTGCCAAGCGTAGGAAGGCGTTAGGCAAAATTCCTCTTAGCTGTAGGAAGGACCAGGAAAATCCCCTTACTGCTACTACTCGTGCAAGCAGAGTCGCTCTCTGTAGCACAAAACTGCCCTGCGGCCGCAGGAGTTGGAGTTTCGAGTGTCGGGAGTGGCACGAGAACTCAAGCGGGCTTTGCGAAGCTCAGATGATCCAGGTTTTGGTAATTTTCCCCGTGTTCAGGAAAGCCAGGGCGATCCTAACCGAATAAATTAGCCGGTACCCTCAGGTTTTCTTGGTAGTTTTGTCCCTGAATCGAGAGAGCCCCGGCCATCTCGGTATAAAATAAGAAAACTAGCCAAACCCCGTAAGGACGTGCCTTGACGGGAGCCCTTCCCCCCTTTTCCCCTTGCCGCTTTGAAGGATATAGAAGCCGCAAGAAAATCCCCCAGTGATTTCTTCCCTAAAAATACCTTCAGGTTTTCGGTGGTTTTCCCGAGGATCAAGTGCGCTCCGGCAACCTTGATTGGAAAAATCAGCCATCTGCTTGGTTTTTGGTAGTTTTCCCCCTGAACTGAGAAGAGCCCCGGCCATTCTCAGCCAAAAACAAACTAGCCACACCCGTGAGAGGTTAAACTCCACGGGATCCTTTTCCCTCTCTCCCCTGCTGTTTAAGAGACGAGCAGCGGCTGCCCCTAAACTCATCCCCTCTGTGCTTGCTTGCCCAGCGACAAGAAGCCAGAAAACCAAGCCCCGTCCCCTTTAAGATCTTGGAAATTAATAGGAAGAAATGGCATCCAGATTCAATCTGACTAGCCTGATTGCCCGTAAGGAACCGGCAGACAGACTGACACTCTGGGTGACCAAGAAGGGCGGCCGGAACCCCTGGCGCCCGGGAGCTTTCAAAAGCTCCAACCCCCTGGAAATCCTTACCGAGGCTTTCCAAGAATGGTGTAACACCAGGAAGCTCGGGGGTGGCAGTAAAGACTCTTACGCCACTTGGGGTATGTTTGTTGCCCTTCAGGACAGTGTGGCCCAGATTGCTGAGCTGCAACATGCCCTAGAGGAGAAAGATGCCCTAGTGAAGGAGCAGGTAGCTCAGCTGACTGACCGTCTCGAACAACGGGAGGCCCAGTTAGCTGATCTCCTGGAACAGCGTGAGGCTCATATCATCCACCTCTCCGAGATGGAGGACATGAGAACTGAGCGCTTGAGTGCACGGGTGGAGAAGGCTCATCAGCTTCAGACCATCCAGGAACTAGAAAGTCAGCTCCAAGCCACAAGGCAAAGAGCTGAGGTAGCAGAGGCTCGCATTCTCAAGCTAGAAGCAGAGCTAGTTAAGATCAAGGGAGCTGCACAGTTCCTAGTGGAGAACAATGTGGCCAAGCATGCTCAAGTAAGCCATGAGGCATGCCATGGAAAAATGCAGGAACTTGAAAAGCAATTAGAGCTCCAAAGGGCTCTAGTTGCCACAATTCATACAGAGACTCTTCCCCTTCTACCTTCTGAGCCTCTGCCAGAAGAAATAACCCCCAAAATGTTCATAGAACCCCAAGGGGAAAATTCAGCTCCCTTCCACCCAGTTCTAGTTACAACCCCTGCAGATAGAACTGAGAGGCAGGAAATCCAGAAACAGCTCCCCATTGCAGGCCAGCTTAGAGAATCGGGTACTCTTGAATTTCCCACTAACCAGGACTCCAAAAATTTAAACATTCAGGCAAACAGTGGTCTCCACTCTCAGTACAGGATCAAGAGGGAGAACCGCTTTAATCAGAATCACCCCAATTCTAATAGGAATAGAGACAATCGCTCCCTGCAGCCACCTAATGGCTGGAGCAAACAAAAGCCAGGAGAAAGGAGTAAGCCACAAAATGGTTTCCCTTCAAATAATTTTCCCCCAAATACTCTCAAACCTAAATACTTTCAGAATAGAAATTCTGCCCCGCAGCAGCAGAATAAAATTAGTGACCGGATTTTTCTGTGGCGGGAACTTAGAAATACTGGGGCAGACATGACCCAGTATGATAACCAACCCACATCTGTGCTCATGTGTGCCTTTGTGAAGGCCATGAGGAAGAGGAAAACCAGGAAAATGCTCAGATATGAGCCAGAGATGGAGGTAAGAACTAGGCCCACAGAAATTTCTTCTGAATCCCCTAAGGATTGGCAGAAGGAAATAGAGAAATTTAAAACTCTTACCCAGAAACAAGATTTAGAAATTAAGGATCTTAATGAGAAAAACAAGGAATTCCAGGGTGAACTTTTAAAAGTAAAAGCACATTTGCAAAATGTGCTGGATTTCCAAAGCCACACAGATAGTAAATTTAAAAGAAAATACAGCAGATCCAGCAACCCAGCTTCACCTCTTGTCTTTAAAGAAGAGGAAATGTCCTCAGTTCCCCCATCACAGAGTCAGGAAGTAAATCTTGCCTCTGAACCTGTACAGAGTTCCAAAATCCAAGTTCACAATAATGGTTCAACATGTGTGCTTCCATTTTTACTTTTAAACCTCCAAATTTTGGCTGCAATTGGTAGAGCCTCCAGCTATAGTTGCAGTCACACTGAAACAGCCACTATTTTGCAATCTTAAAACAGACTCTCTTTGTCTAACTGCCTTCCTAGGCACTCAGCCCCATGACTCATGCCTTGCTCTCCCCCATCCCAGCAACTAATCCACATAACAAAGGACTGAAAGTATTCCTTCTTCCCAAATCAGGAAGGGAAGAAGTTTTGTTTCTTTAAAGACCTCAGAGAGAATCTAAGGGGGGAGTACAGTAAAATTGTTCTGTTCTAAAATATGTTTAGTTTTAGTTTTTATTTTAAGACAATTTTGGCTGCTTTTAATATTTGAAATATTTTCTCTTTGAGAAAAGGCATTCCCTCCATAGCTTTTCCCTCTGACATTTTTACTTCCTAGTTTAAATTTTAATTGCAGTTAACACTTTTTTCCCTTTTTTTCGTAAGAAAAATCTGTTTTTGCAATTTTGTTTTTGTTTTGAATATGTTTAGAAAGCTTCATACAGACCTTTCATTTGGGTACTCAGGCTTCCACTCAGCCTGACTCCCATGAAAAGGCACTCTGTGTATGTACAGAGGAACAGTCTTTCCTCCTTAAAAACACAATTCTTTTGACACACTATTGTGTAATGGGACTCTTCATGTTCTCCTCATTCATTCTTTCCCACTCATATCCTCAGCAGTACTCCAATAGATGTATCTTTTTAAAGAAGCAATTGGCATCCAATCAGCCTGGCCTACAAGCAGGCAGATCTCAATCTGAAAAACAAGTTTCTATACCTCAACCTTTAAATTTTCTTTAAGGTTATTTGTTTTATTCATTTTTATAAGAAACCTTTGCTTTTAGATTTGTGCTTATGTGCTCTAACTTTTTAGATTGTTTATGTCAATCCACAATATTTTGCAAATTCTTTTGCCATGTTTTTGAGTCCTCTTTTAATTAGGAGTCCTCTCTTGTGCTCTTTATAGCAAGATCTTTATAGATCACAATCCAAGTTTTGTTTTTGAAGCTTTCTTTTTGTGTTTTGATTTATCTTATGTTCCTTATAGAGAAAAATCTGTAGTATGCTTTTAACCTATTGCATATCAGAGCTTCTATTTCTTTTTGTGCTTATTAACTTGGGAAGCAATTGACCAGATTCTATCTAGCAATTCTTCTTTTCTTCCCCCTCATATATATATTTGTATTTGAGCTGCTAATCTATTCATTCACAGACCATGTGCTACATGTTTGCAGGAACCTTTAACTTTGGCTCTTTGATTCTTTTTCTGAATGCTTCTTTTTACACAACAGTGCAGAAGGCCAGTAGACCTAGCCTCCAAAAGCTATCTGCTTACAGGACTTGAAGGACTTTCTCTCCTCTTGTGTATTTCTACAAAGCATCTCGCTTCAGTCACCCATAGTAATCTATCAGTTTTCTCTCAAATTCCCAAACTCACCAGGAGTTTGGCATCCTCCTTCCCTTGTCTTATAATTTCGCTCTAATCTCCCTCTCCCTCCCTGGAGATGGCATCTAGCTCCTCTTAAATTCTATTTTCAGTCTCTGTAAGGTAATGGTGAGCACCCACCACAGTAGATCTTTTTGACAGTCACTTATGGGGGCACCCCTCTGCTCCAATCTTTCATTTTGAGTTCATTGTCTTCAAAGCTCTAAATTTTTGAGTATTTTCCCTAATCTGTATATCCATCAGGCTACTTGAGCCCAGCCTCAGCAGACTTTGCAGCATCACTCTTTGCAGCTGCACACACTTCTCCACTGAACTTTTGTCAATCTTTGTCCCTCTCTCAATTGGGTGTCTCCCCTTTGAGCTCTTCAGCTCCGCTGTGCTGTTGAGGCCCTGGGCCACTCAAACATTCTTGCAACCTGCGTCTACCAAGCCTGCCCTAGTGAGGCTCCAGGCTTGTGCATCACAAACCTCAGATCGCCAGGCCAGTTCCTGATGGTCCTGCCTGTATGCTGTTCCTGCTCGCCAACCTCCAGACCTGACCTGGTCAAAGATGACAGCAACCCTCTGCCTGCGTTTCCTGTGGATGTGTTCCTGTGGTCATGACCCGCTGCTCTGCACTTTCTGCCCCAGCCTACTTGCTGGTGAACTACTGATGCTTGCTGTTTACCCCAGCTCCTGCTGTATGAAGCCTTGCTGCCCAGCCTGCCTGCTGCTTCTTCTATGTGCAATCTCTGACCCTGCATACCCTCTGACGCCCTGGATTAGTGCCTTTACTGCCTCTTCCCCTGCCATTTCAGTCACGAGGGGGGGAAGAAGATCAACTTGCAAGCTAACCCGGACCTGCACACATCTCCAGCTATTTGCTTGTTGCCACAACCTCTTGCCAGTGGCTCTCTCATAAAATGGATCATCACCAAAGTTGCTTTTTACCCACATGGAGGAACCTCCTTTACCATTCTATGTGTTTGCAAACATCACCCAGCAAAGTCTTATATATATATGCATATATATATCAACATCTTCAACTGCTGAACCAGTTGCTCATCCACATCAATCCTCATGTTCAACTATTCAAGGAATCTCCAGCTTCACTCCCACCTTTACCAATGGGACAAGGGGGGAAGTTTTTCAAACTGTATTGTCTGTATTCCAAATTGTATTGTGCCCCGTATTTCAACTCACTGTCTATTGCATTGTGCCTGTACCAGTTTTAAATAGTTTGCTAGTTTATGTATATAAGTTTTGCTAAATTGCTTAGCTTTACTTTGTTCTTATTGCATTGCTTATTAGAAGCCATTGCTTAGTTCATTGCCTAACTTTTTAGTTTCTACCACTTTCTGCTTGCTTCATAGTAATTGCTTGATATTCATTGCCAGCATTTTTAGGATTGCCTAGTGCTCGCATTCTAAAATATTGCTCAGGTACTGCCCACAGTTTCCTGCCTGCATAGAATTTGGTTTTCACTGCATTTGCTTTTTGTCTATTGTTTACTAGATTGCCTTGCTCAATGTATTAGTTTGCATTGGTTCATTGCTTTATTCATATGGTGGAGACCTCACGCTTAGCTAGTTCATAGTTCATGTGTGTTACATTTAGTTTTGTGTGGTTGTGGTAAAGAGGAACGGCAACGTCACAGCTTTCCTTAAGTCACCCAAACCCCTCCTAAATGTGTTTTGTTTTTAATTTGGCTTAAGTTTTTGTAGTTTTTGTAGTGGCAGAAGATGGCCCCACTTTTCTCTCTGAATTTCTAGTCTGAATTTCAATCTTTGCCGCCACCAACGCATTATACATTGGTCTGTAGTGAATAAATTGGACATATAATTCACTACAGAAGGGGGGGAATGTTACGCATGGCAGGATCCCTGCCTTATGGCTTGGCACCCTGTACTCCTTAACCAATAGCGCAGCGCGACAGTCTAGACTTGGGAGCAAGCTAGACACAGGACAGACCAAGTCACTCTGGCAGGGCAATGTCAGAGCAGACTCCATCTTAGGAAACAGGACAAGCCCAGGCTTGTTCTCAGCTACTGGTTTGGAAATCCAGGTGCCTCCATGCCCTACTCTCGACCCCCCCCCCCATTGTATTTCTAAGTGAGTGGACTGGCTTCCTCCTGTTTGCCTAAGGGCCCCTAGGAAAACCCTTTGTCTTGCAACATTTTTCACACTTGGCCCCTCTGCCAGGGGAAATCTCCTCCCCACACCCTGCCAGCGAGACCTGATGGCTCTCTTCCTCAGAGCCATTAATACCTTTATCCAAATCCATTTACAGCCATCACCCCCCCACTTGGCCAGGTATTGTCCTAATCTCCGGGGACCCTGGAAACTTCCAGCACATGCTTACCTGAGCCTTGTCACGTAGTCCCCTTCCCAAAATCCTATAAAAACTGTGGCTTCACACAGCCACTCTGAGTGTCTTCCAACCCGGGACCTCCCACGCTGGTTCGTGCTCCTTCCTCTGACCCATCACTCCTCGGACAGGTAACTATCAAGCCTTCCACTCTTCCTCCCCCTTCTCTATATGACTGCTTGTATGTGTGTTAGCTATTTGTGTGTACTTTTGTTATTTTCCTTTCAATAAAAGCTTATATTAACATTTTACCATTTAAATCTGTGTTTGCCTTGAGTTCCTACAGGTGGAATAACCCTCGTATACAAAGGTAACGATCCGATAACGCTAAGTTACCCCCCTCTCGCAGCATTTGAGCTAATATTCCCCACAAGCTCAAAGATACGTGTTTTAGGACACGTGTCCAGCAATTTGGGTAACAGATTATGGTGGATCTCGCGGGCAGTTGCCCCAGGCTTACTCGGGAGTAAAGTGGACGCACGGCACTCTCCAGTAACCCGGACGTAAGGGGAAAAGCCCGTTTGAACTCTTGGCATAAGTGTGTGAATGTGCTCTTGGAATTGTGCTTTCTGAAAGGGTTGGCCTCTCTCTCTCCTTTCTACCCTTTTGCTATTGTTTTGCTCCTGCTGGAGATTAGTTTCCTTTAAGGCTAGGAACACCGAGGCAAGGTTTTCTTAGGCTTAGACGGGCGGGTGGACGACACGCACCCAACAACAGTTTTCTTTAAGGCTAGGAACACCGAGGCAAGGTTTTCTTAGGCTTTTAGACGGGCGGGTGGACGATACGCACCCAACAACTAGGGATTTGCCAAGCGTAGGAAGGCGTTAGGCAAAATTCCTCTTAGCTGTAGGAAGGACCAGGAAAATCCCCTTACTGCTACTACTCGTGCAAGCAGAGTCGCTCTCTGTAGCACAAAACTGCCCTGCGGCCGCAGGAGTTGGAGTTTCGAGTGTCGGGAGTGGCACGAGAACTCAAGCGGGCTTTGCGAAGCTCAGATGATCCAGGTTTTGGTAATTTTCCCCGTGTTCAGGAAAGCCAGGGCGATCCTAACCGAATAAATTAGCCGGTACCCTCAGGTTTTCTTGGTAGTTTTGTCCCTGAATCGAGAGAGCCCCGGCCATCTCGGTATAAAATAAGAAAACTAGCCAAACCCCGTAAGGACGTGCCTTGACGGGAGCCCTTCCCCCCTTTTCCCCTTGCCGCTTTGAAGGATATAGAAGCCGCAAGAAAATCCCCCAGTGATTTCTTCCCTAAAAATACCTTCAGGTTTTCGGTGGTTTTCCCGAGGATCAAGTGC
The DNA here is from genome assembly GCF_049243985.1 of Paroedura picta. Classification (NCBI taxonomy): domain Eukaryota; kingdom Metazoa; phylum Chordata; class Lepidosauria; order Squamata; family Gekkonidae; genus Paroedura; species Paroedura picta. The sequence continues at coordinate 185,110,009 of NC_135370.1, read as the reverse complement.
GCTCCGGCAACCTTGATTGGAAAAATCAGCCATCTGCTTGGTTTTTGGTAGTTTTTCCCCTGAACTGAGAAGAGCCCCGGCCATTCTCAGCCAAAAACAAACTAGCCACACCCGTGAGAGGTTAAACTCCACGGGATCCTTTTCCCTCTCTCCCCTGCTGTTTAAGAGACGAGCAGCGGCTGCCCCTAAACTCATCCCCTCTGTGCTTGCTTGCCCAGCGACAAGAAGCCAGAAAACCAAGCCCCGTCCCCTTTAAGATCTTGGAAATTAATAGGAAGAAATGGCATCCAGATTCAATCTGACTAGCCTGATTGCCCGTAAGGAACCGGCAGACAGACTGACACTCTGGGTGACCAAGAAGGGCGGCCGGAACCCCTGGCGCCCGGGAGCTTTCAAAAGCTCCAACCCCCTGGAAATCCTTACCGAGGCTTTCCAAGAATGGTGTAACACCAGGAAGCTCGGGGGTGGCAGTAAAGACTCTTACGCCACTTGGGGTATGTTTGTTGCCCTTCAGGACAGTGTGGCCCAGATTGCTGAGCTGCAACATGCCCTAGAGGAGAAAGATGCCCTAGTGAAGGAGCAGGTAGCTCAGCTGACTGACCGTCTCGAACAACGGGAGGCCCAGTTAGCTGATCTCCTGGAACAGCGTGAGGCTCATATCATCCACCTCTCCGAGATGGAGGACATGAGAACTGAGCGCTTGAGTGCACGGGTGGAGAAGGCTCATCAGCTTCAGACCATCCAGGAACTAGAAAGTCAGCTCCAAGCCACAAGGCAAAGAGCTGAGGTAGCAGAGGCTCGCATTCTCAAGCTAGAAGCAGAGCTAGTTAAGATCAAGGGAGCTGCACAGTTCCTAGTGGAGAACAATGTGGCCAAGCATGCTCAAGTAAGCCATGAGGCATGCCATGGAAAAATGCAGGAACTTGAAAAGCAATTAGAGCTCCAAAGGGCTCTAGTTGCCACAATTCATACAGAGACTCTTCCCCTTCTACCTTCTGAGCCTCTGCCAGAAGAAATAACCCCCAAAATGTTCATAGAACCCCAAGGGGAAAATTCAGCTCCCTTCCACCCAGTTCTAGTTACAACCCCTGCAGATAGAACTGAGAGGCAGGAAATCCAGAAACAGCTCCCCATTGCAGGCCAGCTTAGAGAATCGGGTACTCTTGAATTTCCCACTAACCAGGACTCCAAAAATTTAAACATTCAGGCAAACAGTGGTCTCCACTCTCAGTACAGGATCAAGAGGGAGAACCGCTTTAATCAGAATCACCCCAATTCTAATAGGAATAGAGACAATCGCTCCCTGCAGCCACCTAATGGCTGGAGCAAACAAAAGCCAGGAGAAAGGAGTAAGCCACAAAATGGTTTCCCTTCAAATAATTTTCCCCCAAATACTCTCAAACCTAAATACTTTCAGAATAGAAATTCTGCCCCGCAGCAGCAGAATAAAATTAGTGACCGGATTTTTCTGTGGCGGGAACTTAGAAATACTGGGGCAGACATGACCCAGTATGATAACCAACCCACATCTGTGCTCATGTGTGCCTTTGTGAAGGCCATGAGGAAGAGGAAAACCAGGAAAATGCTCAGATATGAGCCAGAGATGGAGGTAAGAACTAGGCCCACAGAAATTTCTTCTGAATCCCCTAAGGATTGGCAGAAGGAAATAGAGAAATTTAAAACTCTTACCCAGAAACAAGATTTAGAAATTAAGGATCTTAATGAGAAAAACAAGGAATTCCAGGGTGAACTTTTAAAAGTAAAAGCACATTTGCAAAATGTGCTGGATTTCCAAAGCCACACAGATAGTAAATTTAAAAGAAAATACAGCAGATCCAGCAACCCAGCTTCACCTCTTGTCTTTAAAGAAGAGGAAATGTCCTCAGTTCCCCCATCACAGAGTCAGGAAGTAAATCTTGCCTCTGAACCTGTACAGAGTTCCAAAATCCAAGTTCACAATAATGGTTCAACATGTGTGCTTCCATTTTTACTTTTAAACCTCCAAATTTTGGCTGCAATTGGTAGAGCCTCCAGCTATAGTTGCAGTCACACTGAAACAGCCACTATTTTGCAATCTTAAAACAGACTCTCTTTGTCTAACTGCCTTCCTAGGCACTCAGCCCCATGACTCATGCCTTGCTCTCCCCCATCCCAGCAACTAATCCACATAACAAAGGACTGAAAGTATTCCTTCTTCCCAAATCAGGAAGGGAAGAAGTTTTGTTTCTTTAAAGACCTCAGAGAGAATCTAAGGGGGGAGTACAGTAAAATTGTTCTGTTCTAAAATATGTTTAGTTTTAGTTTTTATTTTAAGACAATTTTGGCTGCTTTTAATATTTGAAATATTTTCTCTTTGAGAAAAGGCATTCCCTCCATAGCTTTTCCCTCTGACATTTTTACTTCCTAGTTTAAATTTTAATTGCAGTTAACACTTTTTTCCCTTTTTTTCGTAAGAAAAATCTGTTTTTGCAATTTTGTTTTTGTTTTGAATATGTTTAGAAAGCTTCATACAGACCTTTCATTTGGGTACTCAGGCTTCCACTCAGCCTGACTCCCATGAAAAGGCACTCTGTGTATGTACAGAGGAACAGTCTTTCCTCCTTAAAAACACAATTCTTTTGACACACTATTGTGTAATGGGACTCTTCATGTTCTCCTCATTCATTCTTTCCCACTCATATCCTCAGCAGTACTCCAATAGATGTATCTTTTTAAAGAAGCAATTGGCATCCAATCAGCCTGGCCTACAAGCAGGCAGATCTCAATCTGAAAAACAAGTTTCTATACCTCAACCTTTAAATTTTCTTTAAGGTTATTTGTTTTATTCATTTTTATAAGAAACCTTTGCTTTTAGATTTGTGCTTATGTGCTCTAACTTTTTAGATTGTTTATGTCAATCCACAATATTTTGCAAATTCTTTTGCCATGTTTTTGAGTCCTCTTTTAATTAGGAGTCCTCTCTTGTGCTCTTTATAGCAAGATCTTTATAGATCACAATCCAAGTTTTGTTTTTGAAGCTTTCTTTTTGTGTTTTGATTTATCTTATGTTCCTTATAGAGAAAAATCTGTAGTATGCTTTTAACCTATTGCATATCAGAGCTTCTATTTCTTTTTGTGCTTATTAACTTGGGAAGCAATTGACCAGATTCTATCTAGCAATTCTTCTTTTCTTCCCCCTCATATATATATTTGTATTTGAGCTGCTAATCTATTCATTCACAGACCATGTGCTACATGTTTGCAGGAACCTTTAACTTTGGCTCTTTGATTCTTTTTCTGAATGCTTCTTTTTACACAACAGTGCAGAAGGCCAGTAGACCTAGCCTCCAAAAGCTATCTGCTTACAGGACTTGAAGGACTTTCTCTCCTCTTGTGTATTTCTACAAAGCATCTCGCTTCAGTCACCCATAGTAATCTATCAGTTTTCTCTCAAATTCCCAAACTCACCAGGAGTTTGGCATCCTCCTTCCCTTGTCTTATAATTTCGCTCTAATCTCCCTCTCCCTCCCTGGAGATGGCATCTAGCTCCTCTTAAATTCTATTTTCAGTCTCTGTAAGGTAATGGTGAGCACCCACCACAGTAGATCTTTTTGACAGTCACTTATGGGGGCACCCCTCTGCTCCAATCTTTCATTTTGAGTTCATTGTCTTCAAAGCTCTAAATTTTTGAGTATTTTCCCTAATCTGTATATCCATCAGGCTACTTGAGCCCAGCCTCAGCAGACTTTGCAGCATCACTCTTTGCAGCTGCACACACTTCTCCACTGAACTTTTGTCAATCTTTGTCCCTCTCTCAATTGGGTGTCTCCCCTTTGAGCTCTTCAGCTCCGCTGTGCTGTTGAGGCCCTGGGCCACTCAAACATTCTTGCAACCTGCGTCTACCAAGCCTGCCCTAGTGAGGCTCCAGGCTTGTGCATCACAAACCTCAGATCGCCAGGCCAGTTCCTGATGGTCCTGCCTGTATGCTGTTCCTGCTCGCCAACCTCCAGACCTGACCTGGTCAAAGATGACAGCAACCCTCTGCCTGCGTTTCCTGTGGATGTGTTCCTGTGGTCATGACCCGCTGCTCTGCACTTTCTGCCCCAGCCTACTTGCTGGTGAACTACTGATGCTTGCTGTTTACCCCAGCTCCTGCTGTATGAAGCCTTGCTGCCCAGCCTGCCTGCTGCTTCTTCTATGTGCAATCTCTGACCCTGCATACCCTCTGACGCCCTGGATTAGTGCCTTTACTGCCTCTTCCCCTGCCATTTCAGTCACGAGGGGGGGAAGAAGATCAACTTGCAAGCTAACCCGGACCTGCACACATCTCCAGCTATTTGCTTGTTGCCACAACCTCTTGCCAGTGGCTCTCTCATAAAATGGATCATCACCAAAGTTGCTTTTTACCCACATGGAGGAACCTCCTTTACCATTCTATGTGTTTGCAAACATCACCCAGCAAAGTCTTATATATATATGCATATATATATCAACATCTTCAACTGCTGAACCAGTTGCTCATCCACATCAATCCTCATGTTCAACTATTCAAGGAATCTCCAGCTTCACTCCCACCTTTACCAATGGGACAAGGGGGGAAGTTTTTCAAACTGTATTGTCTGTATTCCAAATTGTATTGTGCCCCGTATTTCAACTCACTGTCTATTGCATTGTGCCTGTACCAGTTTTAAATAGTTTGCTAGTTTATGTATATAAGTTTTGCTAAATTGCTTAGCTTTACTTTGTTCTTATTGCATTGCTTATTAGAAGCCATTGCTTAGTTCATTGCCTAACTTTTTAGTTTCTACCACTTTCTGCTTGCTTCATAGTAATTGCTTGATATTCATTGCCAGCATTTTTAGGATTGCCTAGTGCTCGCATTCTAAAATATTGCTCAGGTACTGCCCACAGTTTCCTGCCTGCATAGAATTTGGTTTTCACTGCATTTGCTTTTTGTCTATTGTTTACTAGATTGCCTTGCTCAATGTATTAGTTTGCATTGGTTCATTGCTTTATTCATATGGTGGAGACCTCACGCTTAGCTAGTTCATAGTTCATGTGTGTTACATTTAGTTTTGTGTGGTTGTGGTAAAGAGGAACGGCAACGTCACAGCTTTCCTTAAGTCACCCAAACCCCTCCTAAATGTGTTTTGTTTTTAATTTGGCTTAAGTTTTTGTAGTTTTTGTAGTGGCAGAAGATGGCCCCACTTTTCTCTCTGAATTTCTAGTCTGAATTTCAATCTTTGCCGCCACCAACGCATTATACATTGGTCTGTAGTGAATAAATTGGACATATAATTCACTACAGAAGGGGGGGAATGTTACGCATGGCAGGATCCCTGCCTTATGGCTTGGCACCCTGTACTCCTTAACCAATAGCGCAGCGCGACAGTCTAGACTTGGGAGCAAGCTAGACACAGGACAGACCAAGTCACTCTGGCAGGGCAATGTCAGAGCAGACTCCATCTTAGGAAACAGGACAAGCCCAGGCTTGTTCTCAGCTACTGGTTTGGAAATCCAGGTGCCTCCATGCCCTACTCTCGACCCCCCCCCCCATTGTATTTCTAAGTGAGTGGACTGGCTTCCTCCTGTTTGCCTAAGGGCCCCTAGGAAAACCCTTTGTCTTGCAACATTTTTCACACTTGGCCCCTCTGCCAGGGGAAATCTCCTCCCCACACCCTGCCAGCGAGACCTGATGGCTCTCTTCCTCAGAGCCATTAATACCTTTATCCAAATCCATTTACAGCCATCACCCCCCCACTTGGCCAGGTATTGTCCTAATCTCCGGGGACCCTGGAAACTTCCAGCACATGCTTACCTGAGCCTTGTCACGTAGTCCCCTTCCCAAAATCCTATAAAAACTGTGGCTTCACACAGCCACTCTGAGTGTCTTCCAACCCGGGACCTCCCACGCTGGTTCGTGCTCCTTCCTCTGACCCATCACTCCTCGGACAGGTAACTATCAAGCCTTCCACTCTTCCTCCCCCTTCTCTATATGACTGCTTGTATGTGTGTTAGCTATTTGTGTGTACTTTTGTTATTTTCCTTTCAATAAAAGCTTATATTAATATTTTACCATTTAAATCTGTGTTTGCCTTGAGTTCCTACAGGTGGAATAACCCTCGTATACAAAGGTAACGATCCGATAACGCTAAGTTACCCCCCTCTCGCAGCATTTGAGCTAATATTCCCCACAAGCTCAAAGATACGTGTTTTAGGACACGTGTCCAGCAATTTGGGTAACACCAAGGTCACCCAGCTGGCTGCATGTGGGGGGTCGCGGAATCAAACTTGGCTTGCCAGATTAGAAGTCCGCACTCCTCACCACTACACCAAACTGGCCGATCCGTATAATTCTCACATCAAATGAGCAAGCCCTTCCACATCAGCATCAGCGGGGTCCACCGTTGCCTCTCCTCCTTTCCTGAGAGCCCCCCCACCACCACCACCACCACCTCCACCACCACCAGCAGCAAAGATGTCAGGAGAGGCCGGCTGGTCATTAGACCTCTTGCCCGGAGCCCTTGGCAGGAGCCGCCTGACCCAGAACGGAGACACCTGCCAGGAGGGCACGAGGCGAGGCCCAATTGGCGCTCTATGCAAATTGCAATCAAATCAGCCTAAATTAAGATGATAATGAGCCCCATTTGTATTCTTTGGGAGCCAATTCTGCTTGCACTAATGAAATCAGAGATTCCCGGCGACAGCCCTCCTGGAGTGCTGGCAGAGTGGAGCTGGTGGGCTCCGGATCTGGACGGGTCTGTCCACTGTGTGTGGGGGGGGGGGGTCCGTCACTCGTGAGAGGTTAGATTTCCCAAGAAGATGGGGCCCTTGGCCCCGCCCACTCCCTCAGCGTACCGAGGGCCAGCCGGCCAGCTTCAGGGACCCTTTTGGAATATCAGGATGGAGCGTCTCTGGGAGGGCTTGGGGCCCGTGGGAGAGGAGGAGGAACGCGAGTGCCCCTCCCAAGCCCAGAGGCAGGCCGGCCATTGCTTCTCTGCAGCCCAAAGGGAGCATGAAGGCCCCCCTCCTGCTGGCCTGTGAGGCACGGAGCGCTCTGCTGCTGCTGCTGCTGCTGCTGCCGTTGCCACAACCAGCGGGGCCGGAATGAGCAAGCTGTCAGGCACCATTGTCTTGCCTCCCTGAATGATGCTGCAGCCTGCAAAGGAAGTTAATTTCTAGGCAGAATTATGACAATTGCTTCCGGCTATAAAACGCTCTCCGGTAATTACCTGCGAGTAAATCACTCCTCTTCTCAAAGGGAACCTCCTTAGCTGTCTGCGATGCGGCTCGTCGCCTGGGAAGGACTCCAGACGGTGCATTGGCAGGAAGGGCTCAAAACGGGGGGGGGGGCTGAAATGCCTCCCTGGGGGAACCTCCCCCACCCGCCCCCCACGGGGACTGAACCCCTTCCCCCTCCCTTGGCTATCCCTGGGGGCCAGCGTGGCCAGTCTGGAGCGAGGGCAAAGCTTCCCTGGAGGGGGGGGTGACTGTCAGGGGGTAGGCCGGGGAATTCCTGGAGATTTTAGGCCTGGAGCCTGGAGGGGCAGAATTTGGGGAGGGAAGGTGCTGGATGGGGATGTCATGTCTACCTTCAAAAGCGGCCACTTCCCCCAGGCCTGCAGACCTTTGAGTGTCCTTTCTGAATAGCATCCAGCCCCACCGGGAAGTTGGCACCTTGCCAAGGTGCCCATCCAACAGCTCTTGCAGGCCATTCCCCGGGGGGGGGGCAAGTGGCCCTCGGTGCCCTTCTTCTCCACCCGTAGCCCCTCCCAAGGAGACGTCACCACCTCCTGCCCTGACCAGCCAGTGCCTCTCAGCCCAACCCGATGTGACGGGAGGCAGAGCATCTGCTTGGCATGCAAAAGGTCCCAGGTTCAATCCTTGAGACCTCCAGTTATTGAGCAGAATGCTAAAGCAAGCCAAGATCTTCCCACGCAAAGATCTTGATAATAACAAAGAGCAATGTGCAATACAGGACAGATATAGAGTCCTCTCCATAAGGGAGGGGGACAAAGGCATTTTGGCAGGAGAGCGAAAGGGCACCAGAGGTGCCGGGGTTCACAGGCTTGCCAGATGGCCAGGAATCTAATCTATACTGTTACAGCTTTGTTGAGACTAGGCTGTCGAAGCAAGGCCACTAAAGGAAGATGGATAAAACAACAGAAGAAACTCCCGCTGGGAAAGAAGGGGAGGCTTGGAGCCTGAGGAAAGATTGACAGGTTTACAATCCACGACTTTGCTCACCTTCCAGAAATGAAACTAACGGGCATGAATCGAGGTTCATGACCCAACAGTGGGCACCACGTTGAGAGCTCCTTATCTATGGCACACCCTAGAGCAGGGGTGGCCAAACTCAGGCTCTCCAGATGTCCCTGGACTACAATGACCATGAGCCCCTGCCAGCAGGGTGCGGGTGGGGGGGAGAGGGAGAGGCAGGGTACAAATGAAGAAATTACATTTGCACCCTCCAGCGTGCCGTCTCTTGTTTCTGTGTGGCCAGAAGGTCCTGAAAGAGCTCGCTGTGCAAGTGTTGCAGGGCTCCCAAATGCCGGTTGGGCCCCTGGGGAAGGAAAGGGGCTTCTGCCCCACCAGCCACTCCCCCCACCCCCACCCCCACCCCCTGTCATGCTTTGGACTCCCCTCGTAAATATTTCAGAGTGCAGGAGGCCATGAAAGATGCATGGGCTTCCTGCTGGCTTCCTGCACGCTGCATCTGCTGAATAAGGCAAAGAGGGACGTGACCGCCCATGCAGCCGAGGTACACTTGAGCATGTTCTGAGCATGGCTGGCCAGAAGACTCTCCATGTTCTGGACCCGCTTTGGGGCATGCAGGCTGCCCGTCCACCCCTCTCCCTGCACTCGTGGCTCACTTAGCATTTAAGTCAATGGGGGGGGGGGCGGAGGAAGCCAAGACAGGGCTGCAAGAAGGGAGCCCAGCTGGGCCCAGGCCTAGAGCCCCTCGCGGCCTGCTCCTTCCCTCCAGGAGGGCCCCAAACAGAGCCTGGCCAAGAGAGTCCATCCAGAGGCCCCTGCCACTTGCTGCTCTCCTGGGGTGGCAAACAGGCGGGGGCCGGAGACCTCCTGCTATGACAGCTGGTCTCCTGGCAAAAGAAATCCGCTCACCTGGGAAACGGCTGCTTTGAAAGGTGGGCTCCAGGCATTATGCCCACCGAAGCAGTTCTCTTCCTTAAAGCTCCCCCACCCCCATCTCCAGGGATTTCCCAATCTGGAGCTGGCAACTCCCCTTCTGAGGCCCCCTGAGCCCCTGCAGTCCTCACACCCCACAACAGTGAGTTCCACAGATCAACGGAGGGACTGCATTCTCCCAGACCACAGGGAGGGGCCCTCTCAAGCTCCGACTGCCCACCCTTCCAGCAGGCTCATCTGGTGGGTCCACAAGATGCGGACTTCTCAGTGGCAGCCTCACAATGATGTAAGGTGGCCAGATTTTAACATTGGTAGAGCGGGGGGGGGGGGGTCTTGATTAAAAATCTGGTCTATATGGAGCAACAAAAAGTTTCATAGAACGCATAGAACGCATAAATAGTACTGTAATATATATATTTTTAATTTCAACATAAGTACAATTAGCCAGGTACCCCCAGATGTCCCTCCAAAAGTGGGACAATCTGGTCACCTTAAATTATGGGACAGTCACCCAGGAGAGGTACCTAGCCTTCCTCAGCCTTGATCTTTGGGAAGCAGTTGAAGATGGTATTGTTCAGGGCTGCATGATGATGAAGAAGAAGAAGGAGGAGGAGGAGGGGGAGGAGGAGGAGGAGTTGGTTCTTATATGCCCCTTTTCTCTACCCGAAAAAGTCTCAAAGCGGTTTACAGTCGCCTTCCCTTTCCTCTCCCCACAACAGACACCCTGTGAGGTGGGGGAGGCTTATTCTGCACACAATAGATAATGCACTTTAAATGCACTTTCAAAGTAGATTTTCCTGTTCTGCACAGGAAAATCCAGCTGCCATGCACATTGAAAGCACATTATCCTGTGTTTGCAAAATGGGCCCTGAGATTCCTGCTCGGTCAGAAGAGCTTTCTCAGTGCTGTGGCGAACCCAAGGTCACCCAGCTGGCTGCATGTAGAGGAGGAGCGGGGAATCAATCCCGGCTCTCCAGATTAGAAGTCCGTGCCCCTAACCATTGCACCAAGCTGGCACTATTCATCAGCAGTCCTGAGCTGGAATTTTAAATCTTGTTTTAAATTGTGTATTATATTTTATGTGTTTTCTGTATGCTGCAAACCACCTTGAGACCCCTAAAGTGGAAAGGTGGCTAATCAATGTTTTAATTTTTAAAAAAATCATGTACAAATGTAAAGACCCAAACACTCTGGGTGTTTCCTTTGGTTCCTCTTGAGTCCGTCTCCTTTGACCGGAGGGTTGCAGCATCCTGAGTTGCTCCTGGAGTATTTCCAATGCTCCTGGGGGTGGCCCAACAATAGCATCTTCCTTATTTGCAATAGAGAGGCAGGATATTGATCCTCCAAACGAAATAAAGAAATTGAGGCATTCATCATTCCGGTCTGGCCGCCGTTCTTATCGCGACAGGCCCGGATCCGAACGCAAATCCTTTTTTACTGAAATAAAAAAGGAAATAATAATCGATCCTTTTGTTTTGGTATGTTTTGTAGGAAGTTGTTGGACCTTATTCCCTAAATCATCACCCTAACTTGGAAAAAAGCTTGGCTCATCTGGGCAAACACCTGGACTCCCGGCCCGCTCCGTCAGCAGGTTTGCATGAGAAACGGGCCTGCCAGAGAGGAGAGCCATCCATTGTCACCTGTCTCCCGGCACTGCGGAGAATGCAAGGTAAGGGGAGAAATCAGGGAATGTTTCTTTTGCGTCACTGGGTTCCTTTTGTCCTCCCCACATAATATCCTTGCTAGACTCTCATTAGGCGGAGATTTGTATATCGGTAAATTAAATTTAGACACCAAGCTGGAGCGGTCTCCTTCCTGATTACCCATTTGTGTGCCACAATGGCTATTAATCTCTCCCCCTTCCGTTCTGCTCGCTGCTATTTTTAGGGAGTGCCTGGCTGAGGCAGGCCCTGTGGAGAAGGCACACAGCCTCCTGGCCTGGACTCCCTGCCCAAACCGCTCCTGCCGGGGGCACGCAAGTCCTGGAGCATGACTCTGCAGCATGGCTCTGCCACAAGTGCAGCTTGCCAGACATCGGTGTGGAATGGCAGAAGATGCCCCCACTGCAGTCCCCCCTCCCAAATTAATGCAACCCCACTGCATTCCCAAGTTCAGAAGAAAGTCCACTTATCATACATACCTCTGTACATTACTTATTCCCTTAGGGCTGATCCTGCTCTGAGCAGGGGGTTGGACTAGATGGCCTCTATGGACCCTTCCAACTCTATGATTCTAGGATTCTATGAAAACGCGACAGTGGTTCTCTTTGGTGTGCTCAGGGAAATGGGCGATTCGTTCCTTGGAGAACGTGGGGACCGGGGAGAGGTCTTGGGCTCCCCGGTTGTCTCCTTCCCTTTATAGCTCCGCAGAGCCTGATCTGAGAATGGCTAAGGACCATGAACGAGGGAGCCTCAGCAGCCGTCTTCCTCAACTACGGTCCCCATGGTTCCTTGGGGGAGGCCAGAGGCAGAAGTCCTCCACTTGTCACCCCCCCCCCCCACACACACACACACACAATACACACACCCTATTCCGTAGCTGTGCCACCAAGGGTTGTGGGGGGGAGGGAATGGGGGAAACAGGGAGAGCTGAGGGCTGCCAGCTGTGGGGTGGAAACCCCTGGGGACTAGGGCCTTGGAGCTGGGGAAGGAGTGGGAGGGGCTCAGCTGAGTAATGCCACAGACCCCACCCTCCGAAGCTGCCATTTTCTCCAGGGGAACTGGCCTCTGCCCTCTGAAGACGAGTGGTAATGCTGGGTTATCTCCAGCACCACCTGGAGGTTGGCAGTGCTGGATGGGCACCCTAGAATTGCACAGGCACCCAGGACGTTTTGGGAGGGGGGGGTTAAAAATAAAATATCTCCCTGTTACTGCACCATCCCATGGACCCAGGAATCCACCTGAAACGGAATCAGCCCATGCGTCTGTCAAGGTCAGCCGTGTCCCCTCCAGCTAGGCTGAAGCCTTTCTTAACCTCAACAACTACCGTGTCCTTAAGCGGGGATGCCGGGGATTGAACCTGGGGCCTTCTGCATGGCAAGCTGAGGCTCAGCCCCTCAAGCACAGCCCATGCCCCCTTGGATCCCAGCCTGTCCCAGCCTGAGAAGGGGAATAAGAGCCTCCACTCTGCAGACTGCCCGGCCTCCCTCGCTGCCCGGACGAAAGCCCCCCTCCCCCCGCTCACCGTCTGCGGCGCCAAAAGAGATGAGATGGGCTTTCCCTCCTTGCCGTTTTGTGGGAAGCCATCCATAATCGTCAGAAACAGGCCCGGGGGAAACGTCCCCTTCCTTTAATTAAGCGGGGAGTGTAATTAGATGGTTAATTAGGAATTCCTCCCTACGATAAAAGCATATTGGGATGATTTGTAGTCTTCAGCAGCCCCAGTCAAAGACCCGTGCATGTCCATAACAGAAGATGACTTTCCCCCAAATGCGCTCTCTCTCTCTCTCTCTCTCTCTCTGTCTCTCTGTCTCTCTCTCTCTCTCCCCTCCACCGCAGCAGTTAAAGGGAAGAGTTTCTGGTCCATTCCATGCTGACAACTGGCTGTCCTGACCAGAACTAGGCATTTTGGGGTGGAGTGGAAGGATATCCGGTTTCTACCCCTTCCCTCCATAGACCTCGTCCCCTGTGATTCTCACAGCCAGCTTGGGGCAGTGGTTAGGAGCACAGACCTGTAATCTGGTGAGCCCGGTTTCATTCCCTGCTCACCCTCCACATGCAGCCAGCGGGGGGACCTTGGGCCTGTCACAGGTCTGATAGTGCTGTTCTCACTGAGCAGGAATATCAGGGCTCTCTCACAGGGTGTCTGTTGTGGGGAGAGGAAGGGAAGGCTGCTTTGAGACTCCTTTGGGTAGAGAAAAGCGGCATATAAGAACCAACTCTTCTTCTGTTCTGACCGAGCAGTGATTTCAGGGCTTTGCCCTGCCTCACCTCCCTCACAGGTGAGACTCCTTCAGGTAGAGGAAAGTGGCATATAAGAACCAACTCTTCCTCTTCTACAACAGCTGGCTTTGAACGTTTAGGCCTCCCGTGGTCTAGTGCCTGCCAAGCCTACTAGGGATGGGCAGGTATTTAATCACCACAGCAGCAACCTTTACCCTGCGGGGGAGGCCGGCTGAGAGTCTGTGCCCAGACCAAGGTCACCGTTTTCCAGAGGCCCACAGAATGCAGCTGGGGGCGTCCCTTCCGTGGTGGGCCCAGGAGTGAGCCAATACATGGTTGCGGGTGGGAGGGGCTCAGGGTGCCAGCTGTCCTAATGAAAAGTATTGCCCTGCCTTCGCTTTGGAGACGGCCTGCATTCCCAGGGCTTGGTGATGAGTTGTGATGCTTCTGCAGAGGGATTTGGCAGATAAAATCTCCAATAGGCTCTGGTTGGGAGGCCGGACATTCAGCTTGATGACTTGGGATGGGGGGGGGGGGGATGTTGACAGGCTCTTGGCACTGAGGGAGATTCCACTTGCACTCTGGAACTTTGCCCGTCGTGCTTGCTGAATCTTGAAAGGATCGTGCCAGTCGGCCCCAGATGTCCATCACGGGCTCAGTCATCAGAAGGGGCCGCTGTCTGCCAGTTTCCTAACCTAGACCCCCCTTGGCCTGTCTTCAGGCCGGGCTGCAGGCAACGGATGGCACTGCTGGTTCCAGCGGAAGACTTCCATTTGAATGTAGACAAGGGCTGGTCCTCAGGGAGGGCTCGTGGTCCCAGGTTCAATCCCCGGCATCTCCAGTGAGGAGGTCCAGGCAGGAGGGATGTGGAAGACCCCAGACTGAGACCTGGGACAGCTGCTGCCAGTCTGGAGTAGGCAATTAGAATGATAGAATCATGGGATTGGAAGGGACCTCCTGAGTCATCTAGTCCAAACCCCTGCACTATGCAGGACACTCACAACTACCTGCCCACCCACGGTGACCCCAGTGTCATGCCCAAGTGACCACCAAAAATCTCCAGAATCCAGCCTGGCCTGGAGGGAACTCACCTATCATCCCACAGTGGCAATCTGCAATTCCCTGGGTGTGCAAGGAAGGAAGGGCCACAAGAGACAAACCCTGGCACCTTGCAAACTCTGATGGCCTGATGACCTGATTCAGGAGAAGATGGGAAGCTGTGTTTGTCTCTCTGCGGCAGAATAAAAAAGCCCCCACCTGGTGGAACGAGCTCCCGGAGGAGATCAGGGCCCTGACGGAGCTTAAACAGTTCCGCAGAACCTGCAAAAAGGAGCTCCTCCGCCAGGCATTTGGTTGAGACCAGGCACAACCAACAGCGAATGAAGGGCCCCTGCTCCCCCCACCCCAGAACTCCACCCGAGCGCTCTGGACCTGTTGCGCCATTGCACTGTTGCACTGTTGTGCTGTTATATTGTATTGTGTGCTGTTACAACTTTGTTGTATTATTTAATTGTTATAACCACTGTTGTTAATATTATTGTTTGATTATTAATACAAATTGTTTCATGTATGGTTCATAAGTTCAATGTAAACCACCATGAGCCTCCGGGGAGGGCGGCATATAAATAAATAAATGATCTGAACATGGAATTGGGATCACTGTGCGTGGGCAGGTAGTTGTGAATCCCCTGCATTCTGCAGGGGATTGGACTAGATGACCCTGGAGGCCCCTTCCAACTCTGTGATTCTATGATTCTCTTCCTCCCCCCCCCCTACCCTTCCCACAGGCCCCCAGGTGCTTGGCATGCTCTTTAAATAACTCCTGCCCCCCCCCCCCCAATCCTCATCAGGCAGTGGAGACTGATCCTATTAATTCATTCATTACCTTTACTGGCATTCCATAGCGTTACAGCATATAAGAGAGAAAGATCAAGCAACAGGATATATAGAAACAACAAAACAAATGACAATAGGATATGCTAAAAAGCTTAGATTGTATTTTTAGAACCTCCACCAAAAACTTTGCAACCATAGACGTAATTTCAGGTGAAAAGTCGCTTAGTAAGTATCGAAATGCACTTCCCTTTTTACAAATCCCTTAGAATGCAGCAGAGGGATAAGAAATTCTTTGTGAGGAGCCTCATGAAGCTGGAAACCAAGATGATGTGCTGTACTGCAGTGGTCCCCAACCCCCGGTCTGGGGACCGGTACCGGTCCGTAAATCAGTCGGGAGCGGGCCGCAACTCCTCCTCGTCCTCCTCCCCGGCTGCTGCCTGGGGGCTGCCCTGCCACTGTACTGCTGGCTCTCCTTTGGTGCTCTCCGGCGGCCGCCCTGGCTGGGGATCCCCCTCGGCATGGCACTGTGCAGCTGCTTCTGGTAGCGCCTCCCAGAGGGCGGCGGAAAGTCAGGGAAAGCAAGTGGAGCAGGGGCTCAGGCGGTAGCAGCAATGTCCCTCAGCAAAAGACTACCCCCCCCCCCGGGCCTCAGTAAAATTCTCAAGGGTTGACCGGTCCCTGGTGATAAAAAGGTTGGGGACCACTGCAGGGTTATAGAAATCGTGAGCCATCTTCCCATGGTGGGTTTGTAAACCAAATCTGATAGGAGGACGTATATAAGATGGAGCAGGGAAAAGAATTGAAGATTTAGAATTTAATAGTCTCCGCTTTAGAGCAGATTCATTCGAGAGCAGGAAAAAACATTACTTGGAAATCCAGTTTGGGAAATTTTTGACATAATAACAGAATCATAGAATCATAGAGTTGGAAGGAGCCATACAGGCCATCTAGTCCAACCCCCTGCTCAACGCAGGATCAGCCCTAAGCATCCTAAAGCATCCAAGAAAAGTGTGTATCCAACCTTTGCTTGAAGACTGCCAGTGAGGGGGAGCTCACCACCTCCTTAGGCAGCCCCTTCCACTGCTGAACTACTCTGACTGTGAAAAACTTTTTCCTGATATCTAGCCTATATCGTTGTACTTGAAGTTTAAACCCATTACTGCGTGTCCTCTCCTCTGCAGCCAACGGGAACAGCATCCTGCCCTCCTCCAAGTGACAACCTTTCAAATACTTAAAGAGGGCTATCATGTCCCCTCTCAACCTCCTTTTCTCCAGGCTGAACATTCCCAAGTCCCTCAACCTATCTTCATAGGGCTTGGTCCCTTGGAGAAACAATTGGTGCAGAAGGAGTCATTTGTTTAAATGAGAAATTAATCAGCTCAACCCAGGTCTAAAATGTATTTTAAGCCAATATTTAAAAGTGACCGTGCAGGTCTTCCTTTCCAAGAGATGCTGGCCCAGTTCAGTGCAAATAGCAGAATCAGGCACACGTTTTGGGGCACCCAGAAGTTGCCAGAAGAAGTTTGGCTGGATTTTTCAACATTACTGTTCAATGCTTTTATCCTAATAGGCGTGCCATATAATATTTGTAATGAGATTTTAGCATTAAAACTTTTTACTGCAGCAAGTACAAATTGATTGCCTTTAAGGACATAAAATTGTTTGATTAGGGCAGCAGAACCACATTTGGCCACATTCATTGCTTGAATTTGATGAGTTGACCAATTGATTATAGTGATATTTAAAGCTTTTAACTTGAATAATTTCTTTACTTCCCAGAAACCATTTCTTTAGTTTCTAGCTCCTTGCACTTTGGATTTTGAGTAATTTATGGTTAGAGAATTACTTTGATAATATGAAAAGGTTTAAATGTCTTAGAAGCCTGACTCAATGCTATTATCATCAGCATAAAGTAATAAGGGGATCGAGTGTGACCCTAATTTAGGGGGGTGGCCATTGACAGATTGAAAATCTGGAGTCAAATCCTTCAGAAACAAATGAAAAGGGTGAGGGGCAAGGAGACATCCTTGTTTAAGTTCCCTAGTAGATGGGAACTGAGAGGTTAAATGGCCCTTTCCACGATATTTAACTTGGCATGAGCTTACTGTATGGAGTTTCTTGAGGAGAACTAATAAGCACAGATCAACTCTCAGAAGCTCCTGTTTGTTGCACAGTCGCTCTCTAGGAACTGAGTCAAATGCACTTTTTAAGTCAAGGGCTTTGTCCAATTTTTTTGTGCCAGAATTCAATTATTTATCAGCCAAAGAAGCAAGAAGGAAACAGTGATCTGTGGTGGATTTTTCTTTAATAAAATCAATTTGTTCTGGTCCAGTGAGGTTATGAGAATGCAGCCAATAATTCAGGTCATGCTCTATATTTTTGCCGTAAAGTTTGACAATTATTGAGAGAAGGCTAATTGGGCAAAAAAAATTGGGAAGATTGGGACTGCACTTTTGGAAAACTGGAATGTTTACTGAGTTTAACCAAGAATTGGGAACAATCCCAAATTAAACTGCTCACTTCCAGCCACCCGGAGTCCTTCTGGGAATGACGAGGGGAAAATCAAATAAATCCCCTTATATTCCCCCCAAGAGCACTAAGGCCTGCAGGACAACCCCCACGGAAGATCCCTGGCAGGGCTGGTAGATCCATGGGCCTGCTAGGACCTTGCAGGTCCTTAATCAGTTATGCGGGGCCGGTAAGATGGAGCTATTCCACCAGCCCCAAAAGAACCATAAATAAACACTGACCTCACCACCACTGGGAGAAACGGAAGATCAGCGCCTGATGCCAAAGCCCCTGCCTGGAATATTCATTCATTCATTCATTCATTCATTCATTCATTCATTCATTCATTCATACTGACCTTCCCTATGGCTCTGAGCAGTTTACATGGAACATTATAGAACATTTACATAGAACAATATCAATATAACAGTAACATACCAACTGGAACAATTAGAACGGCACTTCAACAATAACTTGACAATCCCTCATTCGGTTCGTTCCCTCAGTCTGGGGGTCACCTGTAGGTGTTATGGGTCAGTCGGCCCCACCAAAGGCCTGGTGGAAGAGCTCCTTTTTGCAGGCCCTGCGGAATTGTGGAAGTTCGGACAGGGCCCTGATCTCTTTGGGGAGCTCCTTCCACCAGGTGGGGGCCAGGACTGAAAAGGTCCTGGCCCTTGTTGAGGTCCAACGTGCCTCTTTGGGGCCAGGATTCTCCAGCCAGTTGGAGGTGGCGGAGCATAGAGCTCTTCTGGGGTTCTGGGCAGGGAGGCAGTCTCTCAAGTACGCTGGGCCCAGGCCGTTATGTCATGTCATGTCAGTTGGGGGCATGTGAATTAATATTGTTTTTACTGTTGTATACAATGTTTTTATGAGCTGTTGTTACCCACCCAGAGCAGCACTGGAGGGGTAGATCAAAAATAAAACTTTATTATTGCATTATTTATAGTCACAGTCCAATTAGAGCTGTTCTCACAGAGCAGTTCTGTCAGAGCTCTCTCGGTCCCACCTACCTCACAGGATGCCTATTGTGGAGCTGAAGCAAACGACACGGAGACTGTAGTTTGGGGAGAGCAAGCCCCTCGATGCTCCGAGAGCAGTTTATTGCCCCCTGGGCTTCTTTGGGTGGTCTCCCATCAAAGAACAAACCAGGGCCGGCCCTGAAAAGGTTGAGGGGAGAGGAAAGGGAAGGCGACTGGAAGCCGCTTTGAGACTCTTTTGGGTAGAGAAAAGTGACATCTGAGAACCAATTCTTCGTCTTCTTCGTCTTCTTCTTCTTCTTTGGGTTAACTACTGAGCAGGGATCCCTTTCGCCTGAGGAGGAGGATAGCCTGGGGGAGCAAACCTCTTTGGCTTTTCCTTGGTTAGGGCCCAGAGATGGTCCTCTGCCCCAAAGGACTGCACAGTAGCCAGAGCAGAGGGGGTGGGAGGCTGCGATGCAAGAGCCACGGAAGACCCCCAATGCGCCAGCAAAGGGATCGGCAACCAAGTTCAAGGATGGGGCAGCCGCAGGGGCGTCCCTGTGATTTGTGCCCTGCTTGACGGATGGGCACCTCTTCCGTTGGCACCATCGAGAGGGATGCACCTGACAACGCTGAGCATTTTGCTGGGGTGTATTTCACCAGGCTGCTCGGTTATGTCAGCTGATAATGTAAATTAAATCTCCATAAACCCACCAGGCAGATCTCTGCATCACTGAAAGCCGACAGAAAGGATGAATTATAACCTGCAACTGGCCATCCATCTCCTGCTTATTATATTATAATGTCCCTTTGATTGAATTCCAGTGGCACACGACCGATTGTCTCTCTGCCTCTCCCCGTGTCATCCTCCTTGTGTTTGAAGCATGAGGGCCAAGGACCCTGGTGCAGCTGGGTGTCTTCTCCCCTTTGCTCCTTGGCCCTTCCTTTGCCCTCCGGCTGGCAGCAGACTCACGACGCTCATAAATGGGGCTGTTGCTTGATCACTACCCAGCACCGTCGGCAGAGATGTGTCTCAAAGTCTTCTTCGTAGCGAGGCAAAGCTTGGCCCATTTTCATCACGACACATTTCTCTCTCCAACATCTTCCCCCTCCAGCTGAGATACGATTCTCAGGGGTCAGGAAACTGCAGGATGGGCAAAGCTAGAAGCTTTGTATGCGGCAACCCAAAAACGCACGAATCGCAGAGGGGCTTCCCCACTAGGAATACTCCCCTGAGTTCCACTCTGATCCAGACAGTCCCTCAGGCTGAGCTGGGCTACCGGCAGCCCAGCATTCTTTGGTGTGTTGTGGATAAGAATGAAAGAATCATAGCGTTGGAAGGGACCACCGGGGTCATCTAGTCCAACCCCCTGCACTAGGCAGGACACTCACAAATACCTGCCCACCCACACTGACCCCAATTTCACCCTGGAGAGAATTCACCTTCCATGCCACAGTGGTGATCAGCCATTCCCTGGGTATGCAAGACAAACCCTGGCACATCCCTTCCTGCCCACCCACTCACCCTCTGCCCAAGTTCATAAAACCAGCATTTCTGTCAGATGACTATCTAGCCTCTGGTTAAAAAATCTCAAAAGATGGAGAACCCACCACCTACCGAGGAAACCTGTTCCACCGAGGAACTGCTCAGGAATGTCTTCTGGACATTTAGCCAAAAATTCTTTTGAATTTATTTCAACCCACTGGTTCTGGTCCGACCCTTTGTGGCAACTCTGCTTTGTCTAAGCCCATCAACACCCATCTCCGGACCTGACCAGGGCATTGCCCAACATCCTGCTCCGTGGAAAATTCCATCATGAGCTCACCTGAGGTCCATCATGTAACCCCCTCCCCAAAAACACATATAAACCGTGGCCACCCTGTGCTTTCTGGTTCGGATCCATTCGGAACACCCCGCACGCTGGTCGTGTTGCTGCTTTCTCTGACTCCCTGCTCATCGAGACCGGCAATTATACTGAAACCTCTTTTCCCACTCAATTTTTCCTTTTCCGCCTGATTACTAGTGTGTTTTTTTTTTTTTTATTTTTTTTTTTGTTTTTTTGCACTTTATTAGTAACTTTATTAATAATACATTTCAAAGTTAACATAAATCTTGCAGTCTTTCAATATAACAGGTTTAAACTTCCAGTAACACTTTTTTTTTTTTTGACAAAATAAATTTTATTCAATCTTTGATTATTGACAATAGTTGTTCATGTTATAATTACATTTCTCATTTTCTCCCTCCCTCACTCCACCCCCACCCTCCACCCTACCTGCCGTTTCCTTATAACTCTTTCAACCATGTACACAGCTTCTTGATCCCGCTCAAGGCTTTATTCTTACTCTCCCTGTTCCCAGTCGACCTCAACCAATGGAAATACTTTGTCCAATTACTATTTATCCTTTCCTTTTTCTCTTCCCATAAGGCCTCCCCTCTTAAACAGATCACAATTTCAGAGCTAACATCCTCATAGAGATACTGAAACCAGCTTTCCCATGTCCACTTTGATTTATCTTTCCATCCCCTAGCAACAGCGGCTTGTATTGCAAGTACCATGGCTTTATATAATTTGAGATCCTTTTTTTCCTTTAAATCATATCCCAAAATACCTGCAAACAGCATATTTGCTTCTTTCACTATTGTAATTCCTAGAATATTTTCCATTTCCTGAATTATATTTCTCCAATATCCAGAAACTTCGGTACACTCCCACCACATATGTATATAATATCCCTTATCCTTTCCACAGTGCCAACATTTAGGGGTCAGCCCTTTTATCATATACGCCAACTGGGCCGGCGTTCTATACCATTTCCAAATTAACTTTCTAGTCATTTCCTTATATTTGTCTAATTTTATCTGTTTATTTCCCTTTATAATTTTATGTACTACTTGATCAGGCAATTGGATGTCCCTCTGCCATTTTATTTGAATCACACGTCCTATATAATCCTCATCGCTTACCATTAGCTTATATAACACCCCCACTACTCCTTTTTTTGCAGTTTCCATTCTTTGCATAGTCCCCTTCATCCGACTATCCTTAGATAATATCCCTAAGCGTGAGAGTTTACTCATAGCCTCGTATAGTCCGTGGACCCTCAACCAATTCCTTTCCCCCAACAATTCCATACATTTTTCTTTTGATATCATTACTCCCGATTGGTCTAATAAATCCTTTACTCTATTCAACCCTTTCTTTTTTAAATTTTCCCACCATATAGGGTCATCTAGTTCTTGTAGTAATTCTACTGGTATCCATTTCACGAAGTCTGCTGACCATACTCCTTCCCATCTTTTCCAGGCTCTGAGGGCAACCGCCCTCGGCCCTGTTGTTTCTTTAGTTTCTAATGTTAAATTCTTTGTAAACACCCCCCATTTTCCTTTCCCCTTATTTACTTCGTTTTCTATCCTTACCCATTTTCTTTCTCTGTTTATCTCCGCATCCAATAAATGTTTAATTTGAAATGCCTCAAAGTATCTCTCTAAATTTATTAGGCCCCATCCCAACTCCTCTTGTGGAATATAAATTAATTTTTGTTTAAACCTAGCTATTTTGCTTCCAAAAGTCCAATCCCTCAGCTGTCTATTCCATTCCTTAGCTTGTATTCTTGGTACTTCTGATGGGAGTACCTGGTATAAATAGCTAAGCTTTGGAATTAAAAACATTTTAATTGCTCTAATTTTAGTTAATATATTCATTGTTTTAGACTTCCAAGCCTTCATGTTTCTGCGTATCTTCTTCCATATTTCCTGGTAGTTATTTTTTCCTATTTTGTTTATTCTTTTAAAAATTTTTATGCCTAAGTATTTTAACATTTTACATCCCTTTGGTATATCTGTTTCTTTCTCCACTAATATCTGATCCCCCTTAGGTATGTTAAAATATATAATTTCGGATTTCCCCATATTGACTCCTAACCCTGAATATTGTTCAAAGTCCTTTAATATTATCTTAATTTCCTTGGCTGCTGTTAGTGGATCTTTAAGTACCAGAAGAATATCGTCTGCAAAAAGATTAAGTTTGACCTCTTCCTGACCCACCTTATATCCTTCTATTCTAGGGGAGTTCCTTATTCTATCTGCCAAGATTTCTATAGCCATTACAAATAATAGGGGTGACAATGGGCAACCCTGCTTTACCCCCCTTGAGATTGGAAATTCTTTTGATCTGCCTCCATTTATCCATAGTGTTGCGATTCCTTGTTTATAAAGCTCTTTTACAGCTTCCAAGAAGCTCCCTTCTATTCCACTATCCCTTAGTGTTTCCCAGAGAAAATTATGTTCGACGGTATCGAAGGCTTTGAATATATCTAGTTTCAATAGTGCCAATTTCTTTTCTTTATGTTGCTGTTTATGTGCTAGTACATTTAAAATATTCCTTATTGGGTGGAAAATTTGTCTGTTTTTAATAAATCCATACTGGTCCTCCCCTATTATTTTTGGTAATATTTTTTCTAATCTGTTAGCTAAGACCTTGGCGAATATTTTGTAATCTTGATTCATCAAACTAATAGGCCTATATGAGCCAACATCTTTGGGATCCTTAGACTGCTTTAGTATCACCACCATCTCTACCTGTTTCCATGTATTGGGGATGTTTCCGCCTGTCATTATATCGTTAAACAAATATGCCATTTCTGGTATTAATATTCCACTCATTTCTTTATAATATTCGGCCGTATATCCATCTGTCCCCGGGGATTTTCCTATTTTTAATTGTCTAATTACCCCTTCTATTTCGGATGCACTTATATCCTTATTAAGGGATTCCTGATCTTCTTTAGT
The DNA here is from genome assembly GCF_049243985.1 of Paroedura picta. NCBI lineage: Eukaryota > Metazoa > Chordata > Lepidosauria > Squamata > Gekkonidae > Paroedura > Paroedura picta. The sequence goes on along the minus strand of NC_135370.1, from coordinate 185,086,904 downwards.
TATTTTTGTGTACCACTTCTCCTTGAGTTGCCCTTTTCCTGAGGACTCATATAAACTTTGGTAATATTTGACAAACGCTTCTCTTATTAGATGCGAATCCACCAGCTCCTTCTGGCCCTGTCTTATGCTTTTTATTCTCTGTTTGTCTTTTTTCCTCTTTAAATATTTGGCTAATTTCTTTTGTGAGTTTATATTTGTTCTATGCCATTCGCTTTTAATTAGGGTTTCCCTTTTCCACACTAATACTAAATCTTGGGAGTCTAGATCATTTTTTAAGATCTGGATTTGTCTTTGCCGTTGTGTGTCAAATTTATTTTGCTGGTGTGCTTGCAGAATTTTTATCTGCCCCAATTTACTTTCAATTTCTTCATCTCTCTGACGTTTTAATAACTTTTCCGTCCAGATTAGGTGTCCCCTCATAACGGCCTTCGCTGCGTCCCACACAATATGGGGCTCCGCCGATCCTATATTTTCTTTAAAATAATATTTTAGCTGTTTCACTATATTTTCCCTGTTTTCTTTTTTACTTAGAACTATGTTTTTGTATCTCCACCTCCCTTCCGATTTTTCCTTTTGTATCGTCAAGTCCACAATAATTGGAGCATGGTCCGAGATCAATATTGGCTGTACTCCTGCGTCATTAATCTTCAGTTCCTGTGAATCTGAGATCAAGACATAATCAATGCAAGTATATTTTTTATGTCTCGCGGAAAAAAAGGTTGGTCCCGATTTTTTGCCCATTGCTTCAAACACTTCGATTAGGCCCCATTTCCTGACCTTCAATGCCGAGAGATCCATATTAAAGTCCCCTGCCATGACTATTTCTCCTTCGCTATAAGCCTGTATTCTTTGCAGGATTCCCCGCATGAAACTCTTTGATCCCACATTTGGTGCATACACATTAACCAAAGTAAATATTTTTTTATCTATCTTGCACTTCAAGAAAATATATCTACCTTCCTTATCCACTTTACGCTCCAGTACCTCCAGATTCATATCCCTTTTTGCCAAGATGGCTACCCCCCTTGCCTTTGCCGTTCCCCTTGCCTCTGCCACTACTTCCCAAAGTGGAGAGGACAGAATTGGTTTAATATCTTTTCTGGCCTTATGAGTCTCTTGAAGGTATATTAATCCTACCTTTAGTTTCCTAGCCAGAGCTATGAGTCTATATCTTTTCACGTTTGAGGTCAGACCGTTCACATTCAGAGACAAAAGTTTGACCATGACCCGAACTGTACCTTTTATAGTTGAACAAAGTAACAGCAGTAATCCCCACCCTGTGCAAAGAGTTCGTACACACAGAAAGAACCTTCCTGTTCCCTTTCCACTCTTCTAGGTTCCACTGGTCCTTTCCCTCTCCCCCATCCCTACTTATCTATTTTTATTTATTTTTACTATTGAAACCCAACACTTTCTCCCCCAAAATTAGTATTACAGCTTTGGACTAGTTTGCACTGATTACTAGTGTGTTAGATATTTTTTTGCCTACTTCGTTATTTTCATTCTAATAAACATTGTTACTATTTTTGCTATAACTATTTGTGTCTGCCTTGAGTCCTTAAGGGTGTAATCACTTCATAAACATTGGCAAACAATCCATTTCACTACAGTACTAACTCTCGCTAAGTAAATTCCCCGCTAAGTAAATTCCCCACTGCTGAATATACACGTGTCACGGGACATGCGTGTAAGTGCGCTTCTAGTAACAATAAGCATGGCGACTCTTGCGGGGTGTGGGGCCAGATGATAAAGAAGATGAATATCAATTAATAAAAGCAACCATAAGGTCTATTCACCCAGCAAACTGAGCACGGATCAAGATGAAAACCAACATACCTGCGAATTCCTTTCCCCGCTTTTTGTGCTCCCACCCCTCATGAGATGAGACAGGCTCCTTCTTCTTGAAGCTACACTGTTCAGAAAACCTGCCTTACCTGGGTCCCTCCCTTCTGCTCATCCACAGGAGCATCAAGTGGCAGCCGGGCCTTCATCCTTCATGAGAAGTTGAGCAGGATGGGACAAGTCTCCAGAGAAGTGGGCTTCACCTCCACACCTAGGGATTTCTGTGGCCTCTTGTGGGTCACTGCATCCCTTTCTCTCCAGCGAGACCTCTGTCTCCGAGGTACACGCTCTGGCTGCAGTGTTTGTGAGTAAGCTTTTGGCTTCCTCTGACCAGACCCACCTACGTATCTGTGGCCCCAAATCTCCTTGTCCAAGAGGAGCTGACTCATTCTGCCCCGGCTTTCCAATTGCCATCTGCTAGCCTGCAGGGAGGCCTTTTGGAGCATGTAAAGGGTGCAGAACCTAATTCCTGGGGTTCAGACGTGTAGCCACAGCCTTGCGGTTTGCGTTGACGAGCCAGGAGCTGCACAGACTGGGGGAGACGGAAGGCCCCGCACGACAGGCAGAAAACCGTGAAGACGGAAGGTCAAGGCAGAAAGAGTCGCAGCAGACGGGAGGCAGCTCACAAACCTTTAGGGCAGGGGTAGTCAAACTGCGGCCCTCCAGATGTCCACAGACTACAATTCCCAGGAGCCCCCTGCCAGCGAATGCTGGCAGGGGCTCCTGGGAATTGTAGTCCATGGACATCTGGAGGGCCGCAGTTTGACTACCCCTGCTTTAGGGCCTAACACAGCCTGGGACCCGCCTACCTGAGGGACCACTTCTCCAAATACACACCCCAAAGAGTTTTGTGGTCAGCAAACTCTGGAGGAAGAAGAAGAAGAGGAGCTGGTTCTTACATGCCTTATGAACTCTAATCTGCTGATGATCCCAGCCCTTAAGAGGTATCCAGCTGGGGGTTTAGAGCCCTGGCTCCAGCCGGCAGAAAAGCTCTCGATGTTCCGACGGGCCTGCGAAATGGTGCCCTCCCACCAGGCTGCGCCTCAACTATCCAATATGGGCCCCCTGCTTAGCCCCATTTGAATGAGCACCCCCCCCCCTCAGGCCAGGCCCTGCTTAAAAACATCCCAGTTTGTTTGTCTGACCCACTGGACAGTTCGTCTAGAACAAAGCGAGTTAACAGGATTTGGGGAGCTGTTTTTAATTGAATTTTAGAATTTTTACTTAGATCTATTTGCGTTTTGTATTCTCTTACTGTTGTACACCACCGCAGGACCAGTTTTTGGACAGGAGCATGTTAGAAATCCCAAAATAAATACAAATACGTCAACAAATAGACATTTTAAATGAAACGAATTGGGGGGGGGGCAAAGGACCCCAGAAGGGCTGCGTTTCCACTAGGAGAGATTGATCCACAAGATGACCCACCAAGGTTGGGGCCACCATCTCTTTGGGCCGAAACACGCAGGCAGAAATCAGGTCTCCGGCTTCCCCCGATTTCTTTCCAGTGCTCCGTTCTGGCCCTCTCAGCACGCAACGGGCCGGCTCCGTGCTGCCTCTGCACAGCAGGTTCCCAGGCGGTTCTTTGGGGCACATAAACAAACTGTCTCCAGCCGCCTTTGTGCGTCTGGATGCTCCAGGTTAGCAACAATTAGTTCAATCCCTACCACTAATTGTTATTTTATTGGAAGGAATAATTGTTTCATTAAAGCCTCCCCACTGAGAACTCTTGTTAGAATAAAGTTACAGTACGGTTGCATTTGCCAATTAGCGAGGATTTATCTCCAGCCCTCACCAGCTGCGTCTTCCGGTGGTGCATCGGCAGACCACAGAGCGCCCGTCGCTCGGGCCCACCCACCGGCCGGCAGAGCCCCCCTTTCACTGAGGGCCAGACCGAGAACCATAAATCCAAGAACCATAAATCCCCCCCCCCTCCCGCCGATATCATTTCAAATACTGAATGCAAGATGCTACCTCAGGTTTGGGCCCACCACTTGGGAGCAAGCTGCCCGCAGGCACCTTGAGGGGAGGCAGGGTGAAGGCCCTATTGCTAGATGTCAGAAGGCAGGCGGGGTCCTCAGATCCTCACCCCCCCCTTTGTACCCACCCTTCTCATGTCAATTTCATTCCATGCTGGTAACCCCTCCCCTTTATTTTGTTTGCACACAGCGCTGAAATACTTTTGAAATTTTTATTTTCTACCGGGGGCACTGCTTTTTTTCTCCTCTCCAACCCCCCCCCTTTCTAGTCAATACCAGGATGGAATTAAACCTTGTGTGTCTCTTTTTAAACTTTCCCCTCATCTGTTTGATTTTTTTTAAATTCGGCAATCTGAAAGTAGTCTCGTATCGATACACTCATGCTGCTTGTCAAAAAATTAAAAATTGAAAGTGACATCGAGCTTATTCATTGATGATAGGGGGAGGATGGTAAAAGGTGCACAGCAGACAGAATGACCTCAATGTGGGTGGAGAGGGACCCTTCAAAGGGCAGGAAAAAGATGGATAAAATATCTGTATGCTTTTGAACTTCCTTCAGGTTGGAAGCAAAACAAGGGGAAAATCAGCACAAAAGCATTCTCAAAAAAACCCAAGCAAACAGCGACCAGAAAGGGAACTGAACGCTGAAGGGAAGAAAATCAATGCAGAATGACAAAGCAAACCCCGTGGACATGCACAGTGAAAGCCAGGTAAACACCTCTGCATAATAGGCCTCAGTCTCCAAGCCCCTAATTATCCTCGTTCTCCTCTGCATCAGCCCTGAAGTTTCACCGGCCTTCCTTTTGTGTCTTTCCTGCAGTCGGTGGGAAAAGAGACCTGTACAATGGTGAGTCGCTGTCAGGATGAGCCCGCTTTGTGTGTCAGTCGAGTTTGGAGATTTGAAAGCCGTGCTTGTGGCTCGTCATGACGACATCCCGGACTGATTCTGCTGCCTGGAAAGTCTGCCGTTTTTTGACCTTTTCTGTGGCTGAGCACTGGCTGTATGTGGACGGTTTCCAAACCCCCCGTGATTCTGTCCTCATGCTTCCCACACACGCCCTTCCTCCATCAGTTCACTCGTGCTCTGCAAGGCTCTGATTTCCCAAGATGTTTTCTGCCTTGCCAGACATTTCTTGATAGTGTTAAAAGGGCCCAAAATAACATCCCAGCTCTGCGACAAACTTGAACCCCAGTTGAACGACTGTCCAAGAGATGACTAATGCACAACTGCATTCAAAAACTTTCCTTGCAGTTACAGAAGTTAGGGGGAAGAAATAACCACGATTATACTAGAATGACCTTTGAGTACAGTGGCAACCAGACCAACAAAATTTTACTCAACTGTAAAGCTGCCACAACCTGTCAATTCTGCCATTATATTTTCTTAACCCTCCCTGCTTTCTGTCATGTTTACTGTTGTGTTTGTCATAGCTTGGGTTAGAGGTCAGGAAGAATGCTTTGGATTAAGGGTTAGGATTCTAGATTGCCTTGGAGTGTGAATTATTGCCCGTTGCCCTTTGCCCTGAGTTTCTTATCCATTGGGGCGGGTGTCTTATTGCGTTTGATCCTGGGGTGATGGGTTTGTGATCTACGGGGTGGACACTGCCTGCCTAAACCCGTACCTGGAGGGTCTGGTGGGCACTGGGGGTTAAAACAGTTTCATGGCCATCTTTTGATTAGTCTTAACAAAAATGCTCATAGGAGAGCCTCCTTATTCTCCAATACAGCAACTTCTTTACTAAGCAGAGTTTGCTTATTGTGGCAATTGACCGAAACCACATATAAACTTACTGGGATGCTTAAAGGGCGGTAGACGCTAATCTGGAAAGCTGGATTGCATTCCCCACCCTTCGTCCCCAGGCAGCCAGTTGGGTGACCTCAGGCCAGTCATGGTTCTCTTAGAGCTGTACTCACAGAGCAGTTCTCTCGAGCTCTCTCAGCTCCATTTACCTCACGGGGTCAGTGCTGTGGGGAGAGGAAGGGAAAGTTGTTTGTAAACCATTTTGGTAATGAAAAGAGGGGTATAAAACTCTACTTCTTCTCTTCATCCTTGTCTTCAGCATTTGTGTGCATGAAGATAACTGGAAGAAGTAGGAGGGTACACAAGAGCTTATCATCATTAAACTTTATAAAGTTGAAGTTGCCTGCAGCCAACTCACTCCTTACCTGACTGGGCCTGGGGGGGGGGTGCTGCCAATAGGGAGATACCACTCTGCCAGTGAAGGCCAATCAGTTCAAATCATTGCCAATTAGGGCCCATCAGTTTAAATAGCAATCTGCCAGTTAGGGCCAATCAGTTCAAATTGCATGCAGACTACCTCATTGGCCCACCCTGGGAATGTGCAGCCAATAGGGAGAGAACACTCTGTAAATGAGGACCAATCAGTTCAAATCTGCCAATGAGGACCAATTAGTTTAAATTTCATGCAGACAATGCGCCCTCTACCTGATTGGCCCTTCCTGGGGATGTGCCACCAATAGGGAGAGAGCACTCTCCCAATGGGGGCCAATTGTGGGGCTTATCTGTCCTCTTCCTGCTGCTTCCTGGGTGGAAAAGATGATGGCCTTTCTGAAATGCCTTGCTGCTGGTAAGTGGCTCCATTCTCAGCCTCTTCCCACCCTCACAGAATCATAGAGTTGGAAGGGTCCATAGAGGTCATCTAGCCCAACCCCCTGCTCAACGCAAGATCAGCCCTCCATGTCCTCCAGGCAAGGAAGGGAAGCCAGTGCTTCCTTGGTCTCCTGTGCTGGTCTCAGGTTTCAGCTCTCTGCTGAAAGGAAGCACAGTTGAGCTGCAAGGGAGGTAGAGATTATCAGTATTTCAAACACAGAATGCCAATGGACAGACAGAATGCAATGAATGCCCTAACTTAGTCCAGTGAGTCAAGGGTTCTTTCAGGCATCAGCATAAGGAGCAGGTCACAGGCTGTGTCCACAACCCAGGCCTCAAGTTAATATAGGCTGCCATCAGCCTCACAGTCTTCTGCAGTCAGCAACTGTCTTGCTAACATGGTGTGGTGCCTTTTGGACTAGAACTCTCCTCCAGCACATAGCTGCCATTGCTTAATTGGCTCAGGTGAGCAAGGTAGGCTCACAAGGCAGGGAGCTGCAGATGGGGGCTGGGCAGAGGAATGAGGAGCTCCTGCAACAACTTTGGATTCTAAGCCCTGGGTTGTCTGCAGCTCCATTCCCTCCTGCTGGTCATAGATCTCTGCCTGTTGAATATCTGGTGGGGCTAAACTCTCATCAACCTGAGGCTTGGATGAAGCTGAGAGCTCCTGCCAAGGCTTTTACTCCAAGGAGTCCTCCATACCAGAACCTGGGCTCACAACACCTCCCCATGTCCCTGCAGCTGGCCATTGGAATGCTCTTTGCTTTTGCCCACCCTCTGTCTCTTCATAGGGTTTGAGGGGATCCAGCAGCGTTCCCTGCCCAGCCTAGTCCTTGCGAGATGTGGAGGAAGGGGCAGGAAGGTGGCAGCTCCCCCCCCCCTGCGGTCCTCCCAGCCTGGCCTAGTCTTTCAGAAATGGGGAAGGGAGACAGGTAGCAACTTCCCCAAAGCCTTTCTGGCATGGAAGATGTGAGGGGTTGGAAGGTGGCAGCCCGGCCGGCCTTCAGAAGGTGTGGAGTTAGATGGGACAGTGATGAGCTATACAGACCCTGTTGTGTGGGGGTGGGGGTAGGAGGTCCAGTGCTCCTCCAAAGCACTTGTCTTCTTCAGGAGAACTGATGCCTCCCTTCCCTCCCCCTTCTTTCTCTGTCCCTGGAAGTTGAGAACCCAGCTGGCTGCATACGGAGGTGGAGTCAGGAATCAAGCCCAGCTCTTGAGGTCAGAGTCTGCTACCCTCTGACCACTTCAGCGGACTGGATCTCTAGCCTGAGCGGGGAGGAGACTCAGCAACCAGGAGGGCCTTGAATTAAGGTCTGTTGGTTTTAAAGGTGCTCTTGGAGTGGGGGAGGGTGGACTGGGGGGGCAGAGCGAGGCAGGGGAGATTCATTAGTAAGAAGACAGTATTTGGAAGATGATGCCAAGGGGGCTGCTTCAACAACATCACATTGAATGACAGTATTGACAGGAGATCTGGACACTGAATAGGTGAGCCACTTAACAAGGGTAAAAAAAAGGAAAAAATACATGTGGAAATTAACAATTTACTGTGAAATCTAGATAAGCATCTGGTGCAAAATTATTGCTTAAGAAACATAGAAACGGAAAGTTGGAATGGGACACACAGGCCATCTAATCCCACCCCCTGCTCAATGCAGGATCAGCCTCAAGCATCCAGGAGAAGGATCTGTCCAGTCGCTGCTTGAAGACGGCCAGTGAGGGGGAGCTCCCCACCTCCTCAGGCAGCCCCTTCCACTGCTGAACTAGACTCAGAGAATCCTAGAGTGGGAAGTGTCCATAGAGGTCATCCAGTCCCACCCCCTGCTCAGTGCAGGATCAGCCTCCAGCATCCAGGAGAAGGATCTGTCCAGCCGCTGCTTGAAGACCGCCAGTGAGGGGGAGCTCACCACCTCCTTAGGCAGCCCCTTCCACTGCTGAACTAGACTCCTAGAATCCTAGAGTGGGAAGGGGCCATGCAGGCCATCTAGTCCACCCCCTGCTCAATGCAGGATCAGCCTCAAGCATCCAGGAGAAGGATCATAGGATTCTAGAGTGGGAAGGGTCTACACAGACCATCTAGCCCAACCCCCTTACATCAAAGGCTTGTGCTATTGCCTAGGAGGAGCCTTGCAGTTCAGAGGCCCCCATCCCCTGGCTCCCATCTGCAACAGCAAAGAACGGGGCCTGCAGTCGACCCCAGGCAAACAGACCTTGTTCAATGAACAAGAAACCAGATAAATGGCGAAAACAGACTGAGATAAAAACACCCTTTTCCAGCAGGCGATAAGGCCCCACTCACCCTCAGACTCTGCCTTGTCTCAACGCAACCTCAGTTTATGCTCCCCCAGAGTTCACTTAATGCTCCCCCCAAAACCCCACTCATCTTCCCAGCAGCTCTCTTCTGGGTTCTTCCTCCCTGCCCAGCCCAGCCAGCGCATGGCTCAGTTCTTTCTCCCTTTGTGCTTTATAATAGTTTCTGTCCTCTTTTAAGCCTCTTTTAAGGCTCCTCTTTTAACTGGAGTCAGCTTCATCTTATTCTGGAGTCATCTCTTCTGCTTGCAGAGGGAAATCTGCCTCCGAAGTCTTTGTGTTCATAGTAGGCAGAGGAAGAGAAACGAACCGCCAGCTTCACTCAGCCTGGGATCTGGTTTTGATCATGAATTTCAAACCACCTTGCTGGAACCTGCCGGAGTAAAAGGGGACACGCGTCTGAACATCTCCAGAATGCCGTCTTCTCACTAATGAAGGGCCCCTGCTATGCTCCTTCCTCACAACCTCTCAGGCGTCTGGAATTGGGTCCGGAGGGCGGAAAGGGCACAAGGCTTGGAATCGTTCTCTGCACAAAATCCGGGCAGCCTTCAGCCCCATCAGCTCTCCCCCCCCCAAAAAAAAAACTCCATATCTTTTGGAGGATATAAATAAAGCTGGGCCAAGAATAATCAGTGCTGCAAATGCCTAGACTGCTAAGCCTCTGCACATGTGCAAAGTGGTTTCCCCTCAATGCAGACTACCACACACAGCTCTCAACCCACCAGGAGGGGACAACCTCTGTGCAGGATGAAGGGATTAGCAAGTGTGGGGTTATTTTTTTAACAGTTACTGTACTGCCCAAGGAGGTGAGTTACTTGTACTGCCCAAGTGAGCTCCCACTCACTGGCCATCTTCAAGCAGCGGCTGGACAGATCCTTCTCTAGGATTCTAGGAGTCTAGTTCAGCAGTGGAAGGGGCTGCCTCAGGAGGTGGGGAGCTCCCCCACACTGGCCGTCTTCAAGCAGCGGCTGGACAGACCCTTCTCCTGGATGCTGGAGGCTGATCCTGCACTGAGCAGGGGGTGGGACTAGATGGCCTGCATGGCCCCTTCCCACTCTAGGATTCTAGGAGTCTAGTTCAGCAGGGGAAGGGGCTGCCTAAGGAGGTGGGGAGCTCCCCCTCATTGGCCATCTTCAGGCAGCGGCTGGACAGAGCCTTCTCCTGGATGCTGGAGGCTGACCCTGCACTGAGCAGGGGGTGGGACTAGATGGCCTGCATGGCCCCTTCCCACTCTAGGATTCTAGGAGTCCAGTTCAGCAGTGGAAGGGGCTGCCCAAGGCTTAGATGGCCCTTGCAACCTTATGATTCTATGATGCTGTTCTATGAAACCAGCTGTTCTTCTATTGTGGCTATCCCTAGTGGGCTGGGGGGAGGAATGCTTCTGGCTGTGGTTGATCCAGAGAATAGGTTCTGTGATGACTATTTGTTTGGGACATGGGTCTGGGGAGGAGACCCCACTTGGAATCGGAGTTATGTGGCCCTGGAAGACAGATATAGGCAGAAATGTAGAAATTAGGCCCCTTCTCTGTGCCCAGAGGAGTAGGTTCTGGGGCTGAACCCTGTCAGAGAGGACAGTCTGGTGGTGGCACATGATGCGCAGGGATGGGGTCCATCTCTTCTGTCGCAACACTCTGGATCACTAGTAGCTCTTGGGATTTTTCCAGGATTGTTTCTCTACCTCGGGTGCAGATTGCACAGCAGCACAAAGCAAAGAGCGCTTGTTTTGTTTCTATATTTAAAGCATTTCTATGCCGCAATCAGGGCCCACATGGTGGCAAACATTACAAACGTTAGGCCATTTCTTCCAGCAATTTTCCTTGGTTGATGTCTGGAGACAAGGTCACCCAAAGCCCCATCAGTCCACATTCTGTTCTCAGCATCCTGGCTCTTACCCGAGGATTGACCCATGTTGGTCCTCTAATGACATGGTTCCAAAGGTTGTTAATACTGAAATTTTACCTAGCACCTTTGCCGACCACCGTTCCTTATTGGCTGAACTGTCCCACTGTAGATGTCCTACTGAGAAGATGGAGAATGAAGGGTTATATTTTTGTAGATCCAAAAAGGCTTCAAGAGTGTGACACAGGCCTTCGAGAGTTCCTGCAAATCAATGCAACGCCAGATATTTCATTTCCTGCAGTATGGGATGCAAGCAAGGCCTATTCTTCTACATAAGAATACTGCGATCAGGAAGAAAAGGGATAAGGAATTGACCCCAATTCGAAATTTGCTCACTCAGTTAGAAAAACAGCATCAGAGGAGTCAGTCTAAGAAACTGGCCAAGCAAATTAAATGACTGAGGATTCAAAGAGATAGCGTCGAAACAGAAGAGATGAGGGTAAAGCTTGATTATCTAAAACAGAAAAATTTTTAGTGGATAGACAAACCAGGCCTATAAGCTGCAGAAAAACCCTCAAAAGCAAATTATTAGTAAATTGAAACAAAGTGGGAAGGTATATGGCACAGAACTTGATATTCAGAAATGCTTCATCAAATCCTTCCAAAATATTTACCAGGCTGATGAAAAACAGTTGGCAGACTGTTCTTCTTTTTGTAGCCACATTCGTACAAACAAGTTCTCAGAACAACATCGCAAAATTCTGAATCAGAGAGTTACTACACAAGACATAAGTGATGCTACAGCAGCCGTGGAATTGCAAAACACACCCAGACCGGATGGACTTTCCTCGTTGTACCACAAGAACGTAGCTCATGTGAGCCCACCTATACTGCTGCTGATCTTGAATGATGTGACAGATCACCCCGAGGAGAAATTACCGGATTCCTGGCAAGAGGTATCCATAACTCTTATTCCTAAAGATGGTTGTGAATGATCTTTACCACATTCTTACAGACCTATTTCGTTACTAAACGTGGATTATAAAATCTTTGCCAAGATATTCCCTGAAGACTCAAAAGATGTATTGGTGCACATGGTGCACCTGGGTCAGACGGGGTTCATGCCAAAGTGACACATGAGCAATAACCTATGTGTTGTTTTGAACGCTGTGGACTACCCAAAATCGGCGGCTGCAAACGGCATTTCTGTTTTGGGATGCTGAGAAAGTGTTTGACAATGTCCGATGGAACTTTCTCCACGCGACTTTAGACTCTTTGGGCTGTGGAGAGACTTTTTTTTTAGCATGATGAAGCATATATAGAGCCTCTTGGGGCGCAGAGTGGTGAGCAAGAAGATATGCAGTCCGAAGCTCTGCCCATGAGGCTGGGAGTTCGATCCCAGCAGCTGGCTCAAGGTTGACTCAGCCTTCCATCCTTCCGTGATTGGTAAAATGAGTTCCCAGCTTGCTGGGGGGTAGACGGTAATGACTGGGGAAGGCACTGGCAAACCACCCCGTATTGAGTCTGCCATGAAAACGCTGGAGGGCGTCACCCCAAGGGTCAGACATGACCTGGTGCTTGCACAGGGGATACCTTTACCTTTAAGCATATATACTCTGCCCAAGAAGCCAGAATTTTGATCAGTGGCATTTTGACTAAAGACATTGTACAAATTAAAAATCGCAGCAGACAAGAATGTCCCCTGTCGCCATTGCTGTTTAATCTTGTACTGGAAATGATTGCGGTTAAGATATGAGCTGAAGATAAACCAACTGGTTTAAAAGTTGAAGGAGAATAATTTAAATTGAAAAGATATGCTGATGATGTGGTTTGTGTATTGACCCATCCACTGACATCCACTGAAGTTTTGTTTGACTCACTGATGGACTTTGGTTTACACTCAGGTTATAAGATCAATAGAGCAAAGAGGAAAATTATCCTGATTTAATTCAGAATTTACTAGGCAGGTGAAAATGGGGGCTCTGCTCCTGAACTTTGAGAATATTTCAGTGCAAGGTAAACCACTTTTGCAAGGCCAGTTATATAAGTTGTTATTAAGATATGAGACCGAATTTGAATAGGTTAAGACTTGTATGATCAAATAGATGCGGAATATTGGAACAAATGTTACAATGGAAATATGGGGACCTATAAAGGTTAAAGGTTAAAGTGCCTAAACTCACAAATAGTCTGATATTAAGAGAAAATTGGTACAAGATGTTTTGTAGATGGTATGTAACACCTAAAGTAATTGCAAAGATGTCTAAGGGATACAATAACATGTGCTGGAAATCTTATGAAAAAGTGGGCTCCTTTTTCCACATGTGGTAGAGATGTGGGAAAGTGTCTAGATTCTGGGTAAAGGTCCAGCCTGTTTTAGAAGAGATGTTGAACCTTAAGTTTCCTGTGAAAGCTGGATATATGTTGTTAAGTCTGTGTTTCAGAACTACACCCCTCTCAGGCTGTAATTTTCTTTTCTTTTTTATAGTGTTTTTTATTTTTATTATATATAGAGTGTTTACAGAAAAATGAAAGAAGAAAAGAACAACCAGCTAGCAAAGTAATTATTGATACATATGAGAATATAGTCTATCTTAAGAAGTATATAGTCAGTTCCCATAATTTTCTTTTTTATTGGCAAGAAGGTCCTGCAAATCACTGGAGATTCCAACTATTGATCTATGGCTGGACAAACTTGCTGAATTAGCAAAAATGGCAAGATTGACGTCTATAGTCAACAAAAAACCAAGGGAAGAATTTCAGGAGCGGCGGAGCTTCTACTTGGACGATCTCGCTAAATGAAACTTGGAGCAAGATGAAAAAAGAGAGAAAAGAAAAACGGACTGTGAGAGGCCGAGGGATGGGGACATATTGTAACCACAATCTATCTTCTTTTTCCTTCTGTATACTATCATAAAAAGTCTTATAAAAACAATTTGACCATTTCTCTTGGTGGCTGCATTCGTCCTTGAGTGGCGTCCCCTGGAGGGAGGGTGAGGGGCTAGGGGACAGGGTGGGACTTGGGGAGTAGCCTCCACCTGCCTTAAACCCTTCCCAATGGACGCTGCCCCCTTTTAAGCCCCTTTCCAGAGAAAAACCGGTTAAGGAACCCGAAAGAGGGAAGGCGAGGACACGGAGGCCCAGCAATTGCCAGCCACAGGACAAATTGCCTCTTTGGAGTGTGGGCTCATTGGAAGTGACAAGGCTTCCTCTGCCTTTGTTTAAAAGCTGTGCGTTTTGTGCGCTGGACAGATGTTGCATCTCATACATATCCACAAACCAGAGGGGCCTCATAAATAACCGGCACATGCGGAGGCACGCTGCTCCTTCCTGGGGCCGGCAGCCTCGCTGTCAATCTGCAGGACTTTGGGCTTTGCGCCTTTGCGCTCACAAAATTCATTTAGCGAGGCCTTTGGAGAGAGCCCAGGCTAGAAGAGGAAAAATAATATGCTGATCCTTTGTTTCTGCTCGCCCCAGGGAAATGATTGCAGCAAAGATCCCCTGGTTTTGGAGCATCTCATTGGGAGGCTGAGCTGGCAGTCCTACCTCTGGCTTTCAGGCAGAAGTTCCAGCGCTGTCGGAAGACCCCCTGGGGCTGAGGCCCACACAGAAGCTCATCCTCCAGACCCAGCAGCCGCTGGCCAGCTGAGGGGAGTGAGGGCCAGGCTGGAAGGAGAAAACTGACCCCTGCCCACGTGTACAGCACTGGGAGATTTGGCTAAGATAGTAGCGTTTGCCCCGTCCTTCTTTCAGTTGAGAGCGACTTACAGCTTCTACTGGATGACAGCTGCCTTCCGCAGGGGCTGTGGCCCACGGACAACTCCTCACCCACAATACTACAGCTCCTAATTTGAGCATGGACGTGGGCCCCGGAGCTGGCAATAGACCAAGGTGTCACCTTTGGTGCCACAGACAATGCAACTCCTGGAAATAACATCATCTACAAAATCATAGAATCATAGAATGATAGAATCCTAGAGTTGGAAGGGGCCATGCAGGCCATCTAGTCCAACCCCCTGCTCAACGCAGGATAGAATCATAAAATCATAGAACCATAGAGTTGGAAGGGGCCATACAGGCCATCTAGTCCATCCCCCTGCTCAACGCAGGATCAGCCCTAAGCATCCTAAAGCATCCAAGAAAAGTGTGCATCCAACCTTTGCTTGAAGACGGCCAGTGAGACTCTCCTCCTCCTCCTCCTCTTTTAAATAACAACCTTCCCAGTTGAACATCTGACTGTTTTATGTATGAATTTTGAAAAAGGGGAAATCTCTTTTATGTATGAATTTCCTAAAGGGGGGAATCCCTGAATGCAAAGGTTGACAAACCCAGGGACCCGCCCTGTCTCCTTTAGCGAATTCTCCCAACTAACAGAGCGCCTGCCTGCTTTGGGCAACACTGCCCACCCCCACCCCCCAGTGGGCCCCCAGCACTCCTGTCCCTCTCTGCCTGCTCAGCACAGGGAGGGGGAGCTGAAAGCCCAGAGGCACCACGGAAAGCAAACCTCTGGCGCGGAGGCACTGCCGGTGAGCTCTCGGGACTTCTGCTCCGGCGGGACCCCAGCCTTGGACCAGAGCAGAGGCTGCGCAGATGCCTGGAATCGTGTTTCTGTCAAAGTATTCGTGGAAACAGGCGTGGGGACGCCAGCCTCCACTTTCGCTGTGGGGCGAATGTCTCCGTGTGCTTTTCTTCTGTCAGGCTTTGGTTCCGAAACATGACGGACGCGGCCGAGGTTCTGTCAGCGCCCCCCTCCCTCCCTCCCTCCCTCCCTCCCTCCAGCCCCCCCCCCCCCATTTCTTTCTTCCCTGTTCTTGTCAGCTCCGAAGGGGTCTGCGGGTGCCTTGAATGGCGCCCTCCTCGCTGGCCTGACGCTTCCCACAGCTCCGTCATCAACGTACGATTTACACATTTCCTGATTCGGAGAACGGCTCGTGCTGTAGGTGGGGGAGGAAGGCCGGACTGCGAGAGAGATCTCTGTGCCTGGGGCCCAAAAAGGATTCCCTGGAGCAGGGGTAGTCAACCGGTGGTCCTCCAGCCACGCATTTGCACAGATACTCCCTGTGAAGCAGCCCTGGAAGGAAATCTGGAAGCTGAGGCTGTGCTTAAACGGGGCCCGTTAACCCTGCGCTGCAAGACAGAGGTGAAAACGGAGACCTGGAATGAGATTAAAAAGAACAAAAGAGCAGGAGATTCTCCCCAGGAGGACACTAAAACGACTGCAGCCGTGCATCAAAAGGAGCAGGGAGGCAGTTGCTGTTAAGAGGACCGGAGGAAGCAGACCCCGCGCCAAGGAGAAGCCGGTTTGCTTCGGCTGGCCTTAAGTGGCCGGGGGAAGATGGCCAGGGCTGCGGAAAGGGAAGCGGTCAAGGGTCAGGGAGCCAATCAAGGCACGAGGCAAAGAAGGGAGGAGAGGGAATTCACCGGGAAGCCCTTTTGCAGCCGAAACAAGGAGCGCCTTGGCAGAGAGGCCTCCAGCCAAAGGAAAGGAGGAGAGCCCTGCCATGGCCAGCCGGGGCCAGACAGCCTTGGTCTCCAGGATTCACCCCCTGCTGAGTGAAGATGGAGAAACGGCCCTCTAAGCCGGGGGACACGGTGGGCTCAGCCACCAAATGGCTGCCACGGGAGTCAGAGCCGGCCACAAAATAGTGGCCACGGCGGGACTGAAGTGCTACAAGGTAGATTTGTGTGCTGCCAAAAGCAAGACGTCACAAAATGTACACAGCTCATTGCATCTCCAGGAGCCATTCAGAAGCCTTCCTAAAAACACTTGGTTGGCACCAGAAAAGGGGCCAGCAGGCCTCAGGGTGCCCCTGGGCACCGTGCTGAGGACACCTGCTCAATGTCATGCCCCCTGCTGCACCCTGGCTGAGCCTCCAGAGTTGCAGCTGGCCCTGATCCACTGCGCAGGCCCAGCACCCTCCAGGCACCACCTCAAGATCTGGCCCAGGGGGTGAGCAAGGTGGTCCCAGCTAGACCGGCACCCAGCCTCACGTGCCTGCATGAGCCAGTCCTGAAGACTCACCAGAGGAACGGCACCACCAGTCCCAGGCGAAGGCCCCAGAGAGAGGCCTCCCGAAAAGCGACCCCTCCAAAGTCCCCGCAAAATGATGGGAGAGGCACACAAGCACCAAATCGGGGTCTCTGCCAGGGGAGGGGGCTCTGGGCTGCCCACGAGGGCTCAGTCCGGCCTCCCGGTTTTCCCAGACTGAGGGTGGGAATGGACAGCCCTGGAAAGACTCCACAGACTGGAGATGCAAAAGCCTCGGCATTTCCAGGGCCTTCGGGGATGTTTTAATCATGCATTTGGAGCCCGGCTTGTCCCCTCCTGAGCTCCCTTCTAAGTCTGGATTATTCTTTGACACTCGCATGACATTCATTTTACACGTCCCCCCCCCCTTCTTTTTTAAGCCATTGTATTCAAGCTCCCCTGGTTTTTCATAAATTACAATGTCTTCCTTTTAAAATCCTCTCTTTGTCTGAATAAGTATCTTCTTTCTCCCTTTCCCTGGGCCCCCATCCTCTGTGGTTTCGGCTCCCACTTTAGAGGAAGTTAGATTTCCTTCCCCCGTCATGCTGTGGCATTCCTGCCTCCTCTCTGTGCCGTTGCGTTCTGTTTCTCTTGTGCAAACTGCGGGGGCTTCCGGATGGGCACCCTTCTCTGCATTTGCTCCAAACGGAGATCCGTGCCTTTCCTCGGCTCCTGGCGCTCCCGTCTTCCTCTCTTCATGCACCTTTCTGCTGGTCTCACCATCCTAGCCCCCCCCCCTGCTCAAAGCTGCCTTGCTGGGCTCCTTTCGGGAAGAAGGGCGTGGGGAGGATTGCTCTCCCCCGAGAAGGCCCAGGCCACACCAGCTGCACCGTCTTCCTCTGGTCAGGTCCTTGCGGTTGCTGTTTTATGCCCCAGGAGCCCCGAGGCTTTTAGAGAGCACTCTGAAAAATCAGTAATTGTCCTAGCACTATAACAAATTAGTGATTTTTTAAAAGCCCTCTGAGGGGGCAGTGGGGAAAGTGCAGCAGGCGAGTGGGAAGAGGAGAATGCTCCATGGATCCCCCATTGCTCATGGGCAGCCTTAAGGAAGGCATAATGGGCCATGTGCAGTGTTGGGTCCTGCTCCCCACCCAGGATTTCTGTGTTTCTGAAGAGATCCGCCTGTTTCTCTTTAGAAATCAAGAGCTGAAGAAGAGCCCTGCCTGATCAAGCCCACAGCCCTTCTAGCCCTGCATCAATCAACAACTGCTGTTTGCATGGCAAGATTTTGGCCAGCAGCACATGGTGGGGTGGGAGTCACTGATCACTGCCAGACAGTTTTATTTCTCCTATGTTTGTGTGATCTGCAACTGAATTCGAGGGTACTGACTGGCTGTTTTGGCAAAGAATTATCCTATGGCTGTATTGGGATGTGTGAAACAGTTTACTAATTTAACAGGATTAACTTTTGCTCATATATTCCCACTATGATGGAAGTTCATAGTCTGAGGAAGAGGGCTTGCACTGGAAAGCTCACGCCCTGAATAAATCTTTGTTGGTCTTAAAGGTGCCCCTGCTGGACTCTGATTTTATTGTGCTCCTTCAGACCAACGCGGCGACCCATTTGAATCTAAGATTTTGGGTGTCCTTTATTTGCAAGACAGACACCTCAGGTTTTTAATCGGTGAGGATGAGCTGATGAGCGTTTAGTTAACAGCTGTAGCTTGCGACTTGCCTTGGCCCCTCTGTTTTGTGGCACTAGAGAGGGACCACCGGCAAAATAAGCAGGGTCCTTTATGAAGAGTAGACAGGGAAGAAAATTCTGACTGGCCTCAGGTGTCCAGTTGTTTCCACGAAATACCACGTTGTACTGTGCTGTCACTGCAAACCTCATTAAAATGAAATTATTTGATCTAGGACGTTGTGCCTCGACTCGATCCACGACATAACGTGGAACAGTTTAAAAACACGGCTGCAGAAGATAAGAGGAGACAAGGCTCCCGCAGTCGGCTGCTTTTGACAGGTTCATCTCTCTTGTGCCAAGACAGCTGCATCGTCCAAGTGCTGGATCAGCAAACCAAGCAGATTGTTTCGGCTTCAAAAGCAGGTGAAGGGACTTTTTTGGGAAAAAATGCAGAAGATGAATGGACAAAGGATCCATTTCCAATGTCAAATTTGACAACTATGAATGCTCTACTGCTGTCCGCTGCAGGAATTGTTGACTTGGCCAAATTCTTGGAAGGAGCTTTCTGTGTGACGCCTCCTGACCTGAGACTCTAGCAGGCACTCTCTTCACCATAGAAAAACAAAATCAGGGTCCAAGACCACCTTTAAGACCAACAAAGGTTTATTCGAGGCGTGAGCTTTGTAGTACATGCAGCGCATGGTTGTGTTGTGCTACTTCAGACCAGCACAGCGACCCTCGTGAATCTTCACCATAGAGTTAGTGAGATAGATAAGCACAGGGACCCACCCCCCCTTCTCCCTGACCTGTCCCCAGAGGGCAATTCCTTGTTTCCTGAGTCCTTTTCTCTCCCTGCAGCAGGATGGGAGCAAAAGGCCTCCAGCATCTCTCTCCATCCAGCTATTTAGATAAGAATGGGAATCTTCTCTTGACCTCTAAGGGTGTAGAATTAAGTTAACTAATAAATAGTTACCATATTAGTTAAGTACCACCTTGGTCCATGTGGTTTTCTTGGGGGATCGAACCTGGCTCACCAGACTAGAAGCTGCCACTCTTGACCCCTACCCACCCAGGACACCCCTCTGCCTCCCTCCCACTCCGCCTTGCCAGGCATCGGGACCCTCAAGGAGACTCAAAATCATAGAATCATAGAATCATAGAATCACAGAATCATAGAGTTGGAAGGGGCCATACAGGCCATCTAGTCCAACCCCCTGCTCAACGCAGGATCAGCCCTAAGCATCCTAAAGCATCCAAGAAAAGTGTGTATCCAACCTTTGCTTGAAGACTGCCAGTGAGGGGGAGCTCACCACCTCCTGAGGCAGCCTATTCCACTGCTGAACTACTCTGACTGTGAAAATTTTTTTCCTGATATCTAGCCTATATCGTTGTACTTGAAGTTTAAACCCATTACTGTGTGTCCTCTCCTCTGCAGCCAGCAGAAACAGCATCCTGCCCTCCTCCAAGTGACAACCTTTCAAATACTTAAAGAGGGCTATCATGTCCCCTCTCAACCTCCTTTTCTCCAGGCTGAACATTCCCAAGTCCCTCAACCTATCTTCATAGGGCTTGGTCCCTTGGCCCCAGATCATCTTCGTCGTTCTCCTCTGTACCCTGTTTTGCAATCGCCTTCCTCTCCCCACAGCAGGCCCCTTGTGAGGCAGGTGGGGCTGAGAGAGCTCTGGACAAACCATGTGGAGGAGTGGTGAATGAACTCTCCTGGTTCTCCAGCTTAGGATCTGTCACTCTGAACCTCTACGCCACACCTGGGTCTCTGTCCCTGTCCAGCTTGGAAGGGGGAGGGGGAATAGAAAGGAGCTCTCCCTCTCTCCCCCTTTTGCAAGTTGACATGGCAGCTATTTTACTGGAGGGGTGGAAATCGGGACCTTCCTCCTGGCGGATTCCCTCTCCTTCTGCAAGGAGACCATGTTTGGCTGTTGTTTGAGTCGCTTGATGCCATGCAAAAATATCTCTGATTGGCTCTCAGTCCAATCGGGAAGGTCAACCGGGGTGCGTCGGCCTGTTGAACATGTTTGCTGAGAAATGCGCAGCATGCCTAGAGCATGGCTCCCACAATCCATATCTCTCCAAAAGATACTCAAAATCTTCCCCAGGGGACTTGTTGGTGCGAGGTTTTCCAATTGATGATTTAGAACATCCCCCCCTCCAAGCACAAGCTCCCCCTCCCCCTTTTCAGCGTCTTCTGGAGGATGCCAGATAGATCGAGGCAGTCTTGACAATTATCTCTTAACAAAAGTGTTGCAAAGCTCGACTTAGCAGTGACCTTATCGACCGGCTCCCCTATTAGAGGAAGCTCCTTCAAGCTGCCTGAAGGGCACAGCCTTGACAGGGCACCTTCCCGGATAAACAAGCCAGCGAGCCCCCCTTGAAACAGCTCAACGGCTCCGTCTCCCGCGAGGCCTTTCGGGTCAGCCGTGCAGCGCTGCTCCTGGAAGGGGGGCCGACATGAAAGAAGAAGCCAGGAGCCTTGCTCAGCGAGGGGCACAATCAAATGGGACCCCTCAGGGAAGATGACAGAGTTCCTCATGGCCCCCAAGGCCAAGGGGGGGTGGGGGGTGGGAAGGAACTTGTGCCCAAAGTGGGTGCAACTAATGGGTGGGGCTAGCAGTCAAAACCAGAGGCCCAGCTAAGCAGCAGCCGGCTCCAGCGGATGGGACGGGTGCCTGGCCGGAGTGGAGAGGCCCCCTGGGAAAGTAAAGCGGAAACCTGAACCAGCCATTCCTAGGAGCCCCCTCTCCAAGGGCAGCCAGGATGGGCCTCAGGCAGAGCGAGATTGGCTTTATGTAGCCGGTTGCAGACCCAGCAGATTTGGGGGGAGGTAAGCTTTTGCGGGTGAAGGGTCAGCCCCAAATGATTCCCTCCAATCTGGCTGGTCCTCAAGATGCTGCTAGGCTCCTAGGAGTCCAGGGGCAGGGGAGACAAAGGAGCCCCCCCCCCCGAAAAGCCCCTCTGCCAGCCCAGCACAGTGGATGGAGGCAGTTTGGTGCAGTGGTTAGGAGTGTGGACTTCTAATCTGGCATGCCGGGTTCGATTCTGCGCTCCCCCACATGCAGCCAGCTGGGTGACCTTGGGCTCAACACAGCACTGATAAAACTGTTCTGACCCAGCAGGAATATCAGGGCTCTCTCAACCTCACCCACCCCACAGGGGGTCTGTTGTGGGGAGAGGAAAGGGAAGGTGACTGTAAGCCGCTTTGAGCCTCCTTCGGGTAGGGAAAAGCGGCATATAAGAACCAACTTTTCCTCTTCTTCAGTAATCTCAGGGCTCTCTCAGCCTCACCCACCTCACAGGGTGTCTGTTGTGGGGAGAGGAAAGGGAAGGCAACTATAAGCCGCTTTGAGCCTCCTTCGGGTAGGGAAAAGCGGCCTATGAGACCAACTCTTCTTCTTCTTCAGTAATCTCAGGGCTCTCTCAGCCTCACCCACCTCACAGGGTGTCTGTTGTGGGGAGAGGAAAGGGAAGGTGACTGGAAGCCGATTTGAGCCTCCGGGTAGAGAAAAGCGGCATCTAAGAACCAACTCTTCTTCTTCTTCTTCTTCTTCTTCTTCTTCTTCTTCTTCTTCTTCTTCTTCTTCTTCTTCTTCTTCTTCTTCTTCTTCTTCTTCTTCTTCTTCTTCTTCTTCTTCTTCTCCTTCTTCTTCTTCTTCTCCGACCAGGTGGCTCTATTGCAATTGGAGGAGGGTGGAGGAGGCTTCAGCCCCATCCCTGGCCACTCAGCCCCTGTCCCAGTCTACCCCCACACACCCCTGTCCCAGCAGGAAATCCAGCCCCGGATCTTGCTGAGCGTCACCTACTTGGCCCCATGTTTGGTGGCCCCGGGACCTCGGGAGCCCTCTTCCAGACACGCCTTCCTTGCCAAAAAAAAAAGCTTGAGGCAGCAGGTCCGGGGGGGGGGGGAGGGGGAGGGGACCGACTGGTCAGGAGGAAGGCTTTTTAATGGCCGTCTTTGTTTAAGGCTTGCTGCTCTAAAGGAACTTCCATCAATCAAAAGTTTTATCGCTGGCGCCTGTAATCAAGCGGCATGCCGGAGGCTGGTGCAATCTGCATCTGACTAATTGTTCTTCTGCAACTGGGGAGGAGGAGGAGGCCGTGAAATGTGCTCCAACAGCAGAGCTCCCACCCGGGCCGGACATCTGCCGTCTGAGCCGATTGATGTGGAGGATCAACGTCCAGCATCTCAGGCCAGGGAGATCCCGCCGAGAGGACTCAAGACTTCGCCTCTGCATGATGGGAAGCTACAACTCAGGCCCCCCAAAAACTTCTGGGCACCAAAGAGCCCCTGTGTGACGCAGAGTGTGGGACCGAATGGGCCACTGGCCTGACCCAACAGGGCTTCTTTTTGTCTTGATGCTCTGTGTTCTTGGTGTTTGGGGGGACAATAGTGGAGTTCTGACCCTACTGGTGGACTTCTTGATGGCCCCTGGGATTTGGCCATTGTAAGATGCCTTAGATCCCCTCTTGAGCAGTTCTTCTAGATCCCTAAATGGCCCATCCAACCTGGGCCCAATGTCCACCCATTCCCACCACCCCCTCCTTCCCCTCTCCAGCTCTCATGCATGCCCAGCAAGCCTTCTGCGCCCTTTCCCAGGTGGGGATCTGGGCTCCCCTGACCCCTGAACTCCCTTGCACTAGGGCTTCCCCAGAGCTGCCAGACATCACTTGGCCCATGACATCCTGCCGGATCTATTGCAGCCCAGGCCCCGATTTCTATGGATCCCCTGAGGCACAATGAAGTGAACAGATGTGACAATAGGAGGGAGGTGCTGGAACTTCTTCCTACCCAAAGAAGTCATGGCTTACATCATCCTGTTCCTTGGAGCACTCCTCCTCCACCCTCGCCTTCCGATGAGGGGCAGGGAGTCAGACCGCTAGGCCTCTCCTCCTCTTCTCTCTCTTTCTATAGTAGCTTCTCTTCTGAATAAAACTATTTTATTCTTTTAAAGTGCCGGTGCTCCGCCCCTTTGCATATGTACACTCTGCCAACACTAATGAAACCCTGCCAGGATGAGTGACCGACGTCCCCCTTCACAAGTACACACATCCACCATCGCGGCAGGCGTGACGGCCGTGGAATAAGGACGCCGGCTGAGTTACGAACCTGCATCTCAGTTTCCACAACGTGACGATATTAGCTAAACAGATGTGGCCTTTCTTCATTGCAAACTCTCAGCTCTGACATATAATCACTTCCAGTTCCTAGGGGAGCCCCATTTTAATTTTACAGTAATTTAATGACAATATTACATTGGAAATTAGAGTTCACTTTTTACGGGTGTGCATTCCTCCGTCTCACAAGCGGGAAGTGAGCCTCGCCGTAATCACCCCGTTTAATAGACTTGTCTGTGTAAATATTAAAGTATTCATAACAGTTGATCGGCCTTGTTCTTGCTTGGGAATCAGTCTGGGGGACGGGTGCATCTTGAGCAGTTGCCAACTGCAGGGCTCGTGATAAAGAGTTGTATCCTGCTATTTCACTAGTCACAGTGGTGGAGGAAGAATTTACCCAAGTGGCAAGGGGTACGGCCAAGCAAGCGAGGCAGAGGGCTCCTCTGAGGAAGAGGCAGGCAGCAGGTCTGACCCCGTGGCAGAGACACAGCAGGGGAGGAGCCTCAGAGGGGCCAGGCTCAAATCCACACCCAAGAAGCTGTCCAATGGCCCGTCCATCCTGCGTTGGCTGCAGAGAGTCGTCTCCCGGCCAGTTCCCCTCCCCGTTCACCAGACCCTAGA
Source organism: Paroedura picta (assembly GCF_049243985.1). Classification (NCBI taxonomy): domain Eukaryota; kingdom Metazoa; phylum Chordata; class Lepidosauria; order Squamata; family Gekkonidae; genus Paroedura; species Paroedura picta. The sequence goes on along the minus strand of NC_135370.1, from coordinate 185,062,926 downwards.
GAACGGCGTAGGGAGAAAAATCAGAGGGGACTGCAAGGCAGAAGGTGCCATGCTCAGTTGGCAGCTCAGCCCTGGCACCACATCTGAGAGGAGGGCTTGCAGGAGCAGGGCTGAGGCAACGGGCAGGTGCTTGGCATGAGGTGCCTGGCATTTATTTATTTATTTCTATGTTTGTTTGTTTGTTTATGATTTGATTTCTCAATGAAATACAATAAAACAAGAGGGCGGTACAACTAAAGCATCTCCGCAGCCTCCAATGCAGCTGACTCAGTGGGCCGGAGGGGCCACGAGGGAGATGGAAGGCAGCAGGGCCGTTCTATGTGGTCGGATACCCAAGAATCAAGGGGGGGGGGGGGTTGAAATTGCCTGGTACTCATTGCGCCCAGCCTCAGCCGAACGCCTGGTGGAAGAGCTCCATTTTGCAGGCCCTGAGGAACCTCAAGAGCTCCCACTGGGCCTGCAGCTCGTCCGGAAGCTCATTTCACCAGGTCGGGGCCAGGACTGAAAAGGCCCTGATCAAGGCTAGGCGGGCTTCCCAAGGCCCCAGACCCATCAGCAGATTGATACCTGCAGACTGCTCTGCAGGGAGCATAAGGAGGTAAGCGGTCCCACAGGGAAGTAGGACCCAAGCCACGTATAGCCTTAAAGGTCCAAACAGCTATATCCTGCCCCTGCACCCCTCACATGACGTAGAAAGGCAGCAAACTAGCTTGTTTGTCAAAGGCGTTGCAGCCTGGGCTCTGGGCTGGCCGGCCTGTATCTTAGGCTCTCTGCTCAGCCCTTCTGAACCTGTGAGTTGTGTCCTGCCAGTTTCTGACCCTCGGAAAGGTATTCTGTTGAGCCACTCCCTCGGTCCTTTGGCTGCAGGTCTGCAGTCGGGGCGCCCTACCCCTTGGGCGGGTCCTTTTGCAAATTATGGCCAGCCACCGTTGCAGCATGATTCACCTGCTCTTTTGCATTGTGCCCCCCCAATGGCTGGCATTCCTGCCAAAGCTGCTGCCATGCCCCCCCCCTTTATTTTTGTGTCTAGAGAATATAGATATTCTCTGATTCTCAAAGAGGCTAGCAAAAATAATTTAATGACTTACATTAATTTTATAAAATGAGCATTAACCAGCTGGATGCCTCTGGAAGGAAATGCAGGTGGGGGAGGGACGTATCGTGCCAAGTAGACGTCCCACCCTGAGCCCCTTCCCAGATTCACCACATCGTGGTCCCCACAGGCCTTCCTCCTCAGGCCTACGCAACCGTGTCCAAATCACACAATCCTGAGCCTGCTTCCTCAGACGCCAGCCCTGCAACAGCCCGACAAGAGAGGGGGGAGGAAGAGAAAGGCCAGAGATGCCGCTGCGTCACCCTGCCGGTCCTTAGAGACGCCTCCTAGCAACACTGAGCTTGACATGGAAATGACTCTCATCTGTACACAGCCCACACCCACCCAACAGCAGCCGCCTTCCTTCCTGCTCATTAATTTGGAAAGGACAAGCAAAACCATGTCCTCGAATCTCCTGAATGGCTCCTCCCCTGACCCCCGCTTTTTGCTTCTTTCACTGGTGCATTTGTGAGAGAGAGATCATTAAGAGATGCCGGGCAAAACTGTGGCTATTATCACACTTGGTACATTAATGCACATTTTTCTTGCAGGAAGCCCAAGGGCGTGGATCATACATGGCTCTCCCTTTCCCATTTGATGTCAACAACAGCCCTATGAGGTAGGTTCCAGGGTGAGGACAGTGGCAATCCAGGGATCATCATGGCTCAGGGAGGATTTAAACTTAGAATAAACACACACACCATTCCATGTTTGACCTTACGACTAGGAATAGGTACTAGCCGAACCACAAAGCAGATTTCGTGAAAACATTTGCCCTGTTTATAGTTTGTGACATGAACTTACGAGGGATTTCATGGGGTTTGTGCCAGTTTGTGGCCAGAGTAGAAAGTCACACAAGCAGCTGAGTGGAGGGGAGCAATCTGTCCTTGCAGCTGCTTCTGCGGCTTCCTGAAAACTCCATTTAAGGAGGCTGCAGTACCTTCAAATGAAGCTTGCTGGGCCCACAAACACCAACTGGACCAGTCTGTCAGGCAGCAAACTGGTTCCGTTCACAGTTTGGTCCACAGTTTAGCCACAGACCACGAACTGTACCCCATGTTGACAGCTTGTGCCCATCCCAAGTGGCACCCAAGTAGCCGTGGGGGCAGGAAAGGGACAGAGATAGCGCATCACAACCATTTGGTAAAACATTTTAATGCCATCTTTCCAACCAGCTTAGGATCCACAAAGCACTGAAAAATACAGAGCCTTAAGAGGTATTTGAAACGCTGTCATGTAGAGGAGGGGAGGGAAAGGTCCCTGTTGGCAGCAGAGGAGAGGATCCGCAGAAATGGGTTTAATATATGGAGAACAATGTCGGCTGTGCAAGTAGTTCAGAAGTGGAATATCTGCCTAAGGAGGTGGGGAGCTCCCCCTCACTGGCTGTCTTCAAGCAGCGACTGGACAGATCCTTCTCCTGGATGCTGGAGGCTGATCCTGCACTGAGCAGGGGGTGGACTAGATGGCCTGCATGGCCCCTTCCCACTCTGGGATTCTAGGAGTCTAGTTCAGCAGTGGAAGGGGCTGCCTAAGGAGGTGGGGAGCTCCCCCTCACTGGCCGTCTTCCAGCAGTGGCTGGACAGATCCTTCTCCTGGATGCTGGAGGCTGATCCTGCCCTGAGCAGGGGGTGGGACTAGATGGCCTGCATGGCCCCTTCCCACTCTAGGATTCTAGGAGTCTAGTTCAGCAGTGGAAGGGGCTGCCTAAGGAGGTGGGGAGCTCCCCCTCACTGGCCGTCTTCAAGCAGCGGCTGGACAGATCCTTCTCCTGGATGCTGGAGGCTGATCCTGCACTGAGCAGGGGGTGGGACTAGATGGCCTGCATGGCCCCTTCACACTCTAGGATTCTAGGAGTCTAGTTCAGCAGTGGAAAGGGCTGCCTAAGGAGGTGGGGAGCTCCCCCTCACTGGCCGTCTTCAAGCAGCGGCTGGACAGATCCTTCTCCTGGATGCTGGAGGCTGATCCTGCACTGAGCAGGGGGTGGGACTAGATGGCCTGCATGGCCCCTTCCCACTCTAGGATTCTAGGAGTCTAGTTCAGCAGTGGAAGGGGCTGCCTAAGGAGGTGGGGAGCTCCCCCTCACTGGCCGTCTTCAAGCAGCGGCTGGACAGATCCTTCTCCTGGATGCTGGAGGCTGATCCTGCACTGAGCAGGGGGTGGGACTAGATGGCCTGCATGGCCCCTTCCCACTCTGGGATTCTAGGAGTCTAGTTCAGCAGTGGAAGGGGCTGCCTAAGGAGGTGGGGAGCTCCCCCTCACTGGCCGTCTTCAAGCAGCGGCTGGACAGATCCTTCTCCTGGATGCTAGAGGCTGATCCTGCACTGAGCAGGGGGTGGACTAGATGGCCTGCATGGCCCCTTCCCACTCCAGCTTTGGAAGACATAGCATAAAAAATATTTGAAAACATTTGAAAAATGCATGAAAGTTGAAAGCAACCATAGGCCTGATCGGAAAACAAGCACTGAAAGGGGAGTCAGGGTGAGATCTAGGAAGATCAGTCTTTGCCCATGAGCAGAAGATAATGACAAAGGAACTGAGGCAAACCCCTCATTTTGCCCAAAAGTCATGCATGGATTGAGAAGTGGGCTAAACTGAATAAAATGAAGGTCAATAGGGACAAATGTAAAGTTCTGCATTTAGGTAAACCAAATGCACCAATATCAGATGGGGGAGACTTGTTTTGGCAGTAGCATGTGCGAAAAGGATCTGGAAGTCTTAGTAGACCATACATTGAACATGAGTCAGCAGTGAGACTCAGTGGCTAAGAAGACAAGTGGGATTTTGGGCTGTATCAAACGGAGTATCGTGTCCAGATCACAAGAGGTGATGGTACCGCTTTACTCTGCTCTGGTTCAACCTCACTTGGAGTACTGTGGGAAGTTTTGGGCATCCCAGTTGAAGAGGGATGTTGACAAACTGGAACGTGTCCAGAGGAGGGCAACAAAGATGGTGAGGGGCTTGGAGACCAAAATGTCTGAGGAAAGGTTGGGGGAGCTTGGTCTGTTTAGCCTGGAGAGGAGATGACCGAGAGGGGATCTGATAACCACCTTCAAGTATTTAAAAGGCTGCCAAGTAGAGGATGGAGCAGAGTTGTTCTCTCTTGCCCCAGAGGGACAGACCAGAACCAATGGGATGAAATTAATTCAAAAGAAGTTCCATCTCAACATCCAGAAGTTCCTTACAGTTAGAGTTGTTTCTCAGTGGAACAGGCTTCCTCGGGAGGTGGTGGGTTCTCCGTCTTTGGAGATCTTAAAACAGAGGCTGGAGAGCCATCTGACAGAGAGGCTGTTTCTGTGAAGGCTCAAGGGGGTGGCAGGTGACAGTGGATGAGCGAGAGGGTTGTGAGTGTCCTGCACAGCACAGGGGTTGGACTAGATGATCCATGAGGTCCTTTCCAACTCTATTCTTCTATGATTCTATGATTCATGACCCATAGCAGGCCTCCTGGTGGTCAGTTCAGCCATGTCTGAGAGAAGGTTTGACACACACACACACTACAATAAGTCAACAGAGTATCATTGAGGTTTGAGGATTGTCCGGCAGCCTGTCCAGAGACCTCCATTGGAGGTTTTCTCTGTGTCATGACACCTAGTGGAGGAACTCCCACCCAAATCCTTGGACTTCTCCTAAGCAAATACTAGCCAGGGTCAGCCTTGCTTAGCTGCCAAGATCTGACAGGGTCATGCTGGCCTGGGCTGTCCAGGTCAGGGCTCTCTCCTGAGTGACGTGAGGCTGACAGGAGGCCTTTGGTGCCTCTGCAGCCAGGGTGGGTTGTCTGTCTCTGAACTGAGTCAGCAAAGGTCTGCTGGTCCCCCTGGGCGTCCTTCAAGCCCTTCCCAACCAGCTCTGCCTCCATAGCTCCAAGCTGGACAGACCTGGATGGGACTTCCCTGCTCTGAGGCGGGCCACTCTCCCATAGGCTGGGCCTGCTGCCAGTCAGGGCCTCCAAGGTTCTCCGTCTCCTGGCCCCCTTGAGCTGTTTCAAGTCCCAGTGGACGGTGAGCGGATCCCGACTTCTCCATGGCTGCTGAACCCGGCGGGTGCTCAGGGGCAGCCCTGCCCTTCCAGACCTTGTCAAGTGATCCAGGTTTTTTCAGCTGGGAAGCAAATGCTGCCAAAAATATTCGAAGGCCTCCTTTGCATGCTGTGAGAGTCTCATTGCAGACGCACGCACACACACGCACGCACACACACGCAAAGGGCTTTGTTGGTGGAGCATGCCCCGGACCCCGGCTCTCCTTTTGGAAGGCTGCCATCTTCTGGGCAGAACTCGGAAAGCACCTGCAAGCTTCTTGGGTCTGGAAATCTGAAGGGACGCAAGCTGGATCTTCCCCGTTCTCCTGCAGCCCCTCTGCATGGACACCTTGGCTAGAGCACCGGATGGCTCCGGACTCTGCCCTCCCCACCCTTCTCTGCTCCTGGCGACTCCCCCTGCAGCCCTCTTGGGGGAAGGAGTCCCGCAGTCATAGTCGGGGGGGGGGGGGTCGAGGTTTGGGCGTGGAGCCCTGGGAGGCATGCTAGAGCCTTCCCTTCCTCCCTTCCGGATTCAACTGGGTGTGAGCATCCCGGTGCTATTCTGGCACACTAGAGCCCTCCCCCTCGATCTTCCCAGAGCTGTGGGCCCCGGCCGCTCTGCCCCTGACCTCCCCGGGGGACTTTGGGCTACCTTCTAGTTGAGGTGACCACCCAGGTCTGGAGGGTGAAACGGAACACCCAACGTTGCCTTCATGGGTCAGTGAAGCTCAGCTCCGTCTCCTCTGCAGGGATTGACCCTGCTTGGCATCCCCAAAGCAGATGTTCCCCCCACTGAGCTCAGGCAGGGCCTGGAGACCCCCCAGAATGCCAGCTCCTCTCCCAAGGAAGGGGGCTGCTCTGGAGGCCCTGCAGAAGTCCCTCCCCCTCCAGGCTCCACCCCCAACATCTCCAGGGGTTCCCCCGCCCAGCGGGTTGCCCTGGCCAGGCTCCTCCCTCTTGGAAGCTGCCATCCTCAGGGCAGGGCAGGGCAGGGCAGGGCAGGGCAGGGCAGGGCAGGGCAGGGCAGGTTCTCCCTTCTGGCTGCCCTCCCAGCTCTGCCATCATCTGTTTCTTGTGTGGGGGGCCATCATGGAGTCAGGGGGTCCGAGGTGCAGACAAGGGACCGGCATGTTCTGTGGCAATTCTCCCCCTCCGAGTCTTAAAGCAAGAACGTTCCGTAGTTTATTTGGAGAGACATGCCAACGGCTACCTGTCAAAACGGGGAACATGCAGAACTCCACGGCCACTATGGGGTCCAGCTCCACCCCCCTCCCCCCCCACACACACACACCCTTGCCAGTTGTTCTCACACAGAGAAAGCAGCCCTTGTCCTCAAAGCAAAAGTACAATTTACAACTTAGGACTCATCGCAGCAAAACAGACACAGCATACCTGGAGCGACAAGGAATCCGGAAGCCCTCAAACTGAGGGGGGAAACTCTCTTGGGAAAACGGGAGGGGTCAGTTTAGGAGCAGGGCCAGGTGGGTCCCTGAAAGGCATCATGGGACTCCGGTCAAGCCAAACTGGCACAAGCCAGGGGCCAGTAGGAGGGGGATGCTCAGAGGTGGCTTCGTCCTGACCCCTCGTGTCACCTGGGGGACCCTCCACCTGCCAAATGGGCCACGGGCCTGGCCGGCCCTCCCAGCAGTGGTTCTGACTGAGGCCTCCAAGACCAAGCGGCTGAGCTGCGGCCGCATTTCCCCGCTGAGCTAGGCGCAGGGTCAGGTCCCGCATGATGCCGCAGGGACGAAGCATCCTCTCAGACGGGCGAGGGAAGCGGGCAAAGGGCATCTCGAATGGGGCAGGGACATGAATATTCCAGACGCTTCCTGCTGGCTTCGGGAGGTGAGGGTGGGAGGCCCTGCTTGGCCTGTCACGGCCGCCTCCCCTTCGCCTTCCTCCGCTCACAAAAGCCTTGTGCGGCCTCCGAGCAGCGGCCCCTGCGGAGGGGGGCTCAGGGGAAGCCCCACGGCTGTTGCCAAGCTCCCTCAGGGCCACAGAGGCAGGGCCGGTGCGGAGTGATCGGTGACCCGAGGATGTCGGATCTGCAGCAGCCACGGACGGAGCTTGCAGGGAGACCGGGATTTTCTCTCCCCGTCAGAAGGCTCAGAGCCCAAAGCTGTCGGATGTTCTCTGGCTGGGATGGAAAACTCTTTTCGTGTGCTCCCTTGCTTTGCTCAGCCACATAGGGCTGCCAACCTCCAGCTGGAGTCTGGAGAGCCCTAAGAATTACAACTATATATTCCCTGTCATGTAGGAAGATCATAGTCTGAGGAAGGGCGCTTGCCCTCGAAAGCTCACGCCCTGAATAAATATTTGTTGGCCTTAAAGGTGCCCCTGCTGGACTCTGATTCTATTGAACTAAACTCCAAACTACAGAGACCAACTCCCCTGGAGAAAATGGCTGCTCTGGAGGGTGGTCTTGACATCATTGTACACCTCTGAGGCCCTTCCCCTGTCCAAGCCCACCTTCCCCAGACCCCACCCTCCCCCCGTCTCCAGGGATTTCCCAAACCAGAGCTGGCAACCCTGGTTCAGTGGCAAGGCCATCTTGGATCTGCACACGACCCCTCCTGGTGTCATTGCCTGGCCTCAACCACCGCCCTGGCGGAAGAGCTCCCTCCAACTTGCAGGCCTGGCGGAGCTGTCCAAGGTCCTGCAGGGCCCTCATCAGGGAGAACGTCCACCAGGCTGAGGCAGGGCCAGAAAAAGCCCCAGCCCCGGTCAAGGCCAGTTTCATCCCTCTGCAGCTGGGAGCCCTAAGCAGGTTTTAATTTTCTAGGACGTGGAGGCAGCCCCAAAGACACAGGGGCCCCAGACCATATAGGGTTTAGAGATTGGCGGTCCAGCCTCCAATCGAGCCAGGGCCCTGGGGTAAGCTGTGCCCTCCGTGGGGCTCTTGTTGAGACCCTCCAGGAGAGCCCTGCAAAGAGCAAGTTACAGAAGCCTATTCCCTTCCTGCACCCCATGGAGCTTAAACCCCACTGAGACTGGCGGATCCTGCCCCACCAGGAGGCCTGGTGTGTCTGCTGAACTACGGCTTGAGGGACATTCACCACCCATCCAAGCCTAGGGCCAGCTGCCCCTGGCCATTCCCTCGGGTGACCACTCCTGGATGGGAGATACCTGGGCCCTGTTTGGGGCGAAGCCTGAGGGGAGGGGGGGACTTCAGAGAATCACAGAATAACAGATTTGGAGGGACCTCCGGGGTCATCTAGTCCAACCCCCTGCACCCTGCAGGACCCTCACACCCCAATCGCTCATCCCCTGTCACCTGCCACCCCCTTGAACCGTCGCAGAATCAGCCTCTCCGTCAGATGGCTCTCCAGCCTTTGTTTAAAAATCCCCAAAGATGGAGAACCCACCACCTCCCGAGGAAGCCTGTTCCCTGGATTTGAATGCCACTGAGCTCACCTTCCCAAGGGGCCATTTCCTCAGGTGAACTCATCCCTCACCTGGAACTCAGCTGTAATCCCAGGAGACCCCCAGATACCACCAGGAGGTTGGCAACACTCTGGGGTGTGCCCTTAATTTTGCCCCACTGGCTGTGGCTCTGCTTTGCCCCAGATTCTGTCCCTGGCATCCCCAGTTTCTAAAAAAGTATCAGGGGGAGGCTGATGCGAAAGATGCCAAATTGAGACTCCGGAGAGCTGCTGCCAGTCAGTGTGGACAGAACCAGCCAAGGTGGGCTGAGAGTCCAGGTCAGAAGGGGGCTGAAGGGCCTGCAGTTGTCTCCAGTGTGAGGCTGATTCTGTGAAAGCTCAAGGGGGTGGCGGGTTACAGTGCATGAGCAAGAGGGTTAGAATAACAGAGTTGGAAGGTCAGAGAGCCATCTAGTCCAGCCCCCTGCACTATGCAAGAGACTCACAACCCTATCGGGGAGGGCAGCAGGCTGGAGCTCCAGGAAATGACTGGGGTGGCTACCCCTCCAGGCTCCTCACGTGGCTTCTCCTCCAAAGGGAAGCTGCTCTCTGTCTTCCCCTGGGAGCTGCCCTCCTATGTCTTCACCTTTGCCCTCTCCCTCCCTGCATATGGTCTTCCAGGGAGATGCAGGACTCTGCAGGCCTCTCCCGTAGAGGCAGCGCCCTCCCTCTTCTGCACAAGCAGGCTGTTTGTGAGAGGAAAGGGATCCTGGGCCAAGTCTTCTCTAGAGCCAGCGTTGTGCCATGGGGGAGAGCGGCAGCTTCTCATCCAGCAAGCTGAGGTTGACTGTCCTGCATAGTGCAGGGGGTTGGACTAGATGACCCAGGAGGTCCCTTCCAACTCTAGGATTCTAGGATTCTTCTTCTTCTTCTTCTCTGCAGGCCTCTCCCGTAGAGGCAGTGCCCTCCCCCTCCTGCACAAGCGGCCCATTTGTGAGAGCGAAGGATTCTTTCAATTCGGATTCTCTCCCTCTCTCCTTTCATCTGCAACCTGAACATGAACTGGATCAACCTGAATAACTGTAAGTTGACCTTTCCCACAATATACTCCTTGGGAGATTTATTTGCTGCACTCGGGATCAGTTCTCCTTGACTGGGCCCTACTTTGCTATAGCAGCCAAATATCCCCCTCCCCTCCCAAAATGCTAGAACTGCAGGGCCATGAGACGGATGGGCAGTCGATTCAGGACCCAGGCGGGAGCGGGAGCGAATTCTTCTTCATGCAACGAGACCTTGAAATGTGGGGCTCCATTAACAGATAGAGAGGGTCGAGAGATTTCTCAATTGTATAAATATCTACTTGCGTGTTCTAAGGACGAAGAGGGAGTCGCAGAAGTGATTGTCCATTGGGCTGAGGACATTGGTCACTCAATTAATCCGGTCCCTTGGGAAAGATTGTGGATGTGAGATATGAGATTTGCTCCTTGTTATGCAATTAGGGAAAACCACTACAAAATGATGTATCGATGGAGCCTTCCTCCAGCAACGATTGCAAAGTGGGATAAAAAAGAATGCAAGACAAGTGTTGGACGTGTAAGGTTGAAAAGGGGGGTTACTATCAGATGTGGTGGGGTTGTAAAATGCAAGGAAATCTTGGAGGGGAGTAACGGACGGATGTTTTAAAATTATGAATTGCAACTTGGAGGAAAAAACCAGGGTTATTTTTATGGAGCTTTGTAGAGGGGGATATACCTAGAGGTGGGCGGGCCCTCCTTCTTTATGCAGGATCAGCAGCAAGACCAGCGTTTGCGGCTAAATGGAGAAGCGAAGAAACCACAACTGGATCAAGAAGATGTTGAGCTTTGCAGATTCAGCCCGGCTAACGGCACTATTAAAGGACAAAAACTTGGAGAAACATTATGGACAGTGGGAACCTTTCTGGAGCTACATGGAGCAAATATTTCCGGACGCTGCAAATTTTTACAAAACATAATGAAAGTGAAGCAGCAGAGAAGTTCTAATTAGGTTCTTTGGGGGGGGGCAGGGGCACAGGAGGAGGCTTATTTGTCCAGGGTGGTGGGAAGTGGGAAGCCAGATTTTAGGTGGTGAAGAGATGTTTGTGTTATTTTTGTGTGTTTATGTTGCTTTTTGTTCAGTGGCGATGTTATTTGTAGATGAATAAGCATAATAAAATGCTCATAAAAAGGAAAGAAAAGAAAAGAAGGAATTTGGGGTCCCACCTGCCACGGCCATAGACCCCTTGCCTGGGATTGGGCAGAGGCCCTGCCCCTCCCTCTCCGAGTTGGGGTCAAACGGAGATTAGATGGATTCATGGAGGAGAGATTTGGTGGGGCGTGGGGGACTAGCACACTGTAGTGGTTCACAGCAGCAGCTTCTGATTGGGCAAGCCAAGTTTGAACTCCTGCTCCTCCTCCACATTCAGCCAGCTTGGCGACCTTGGGCGAGGCACAGTTCTCTCAGAGCTCTCTCTCACACACCCCATTTCACAGGGTTTCTGTTGTAGAAATCTCCCCCTGTAGTTCGGTGTCTGATCATCAATTTCCCCCGCCTTCTCCACAGAATCCACCCTGGGCTTCTTGGCGTCTTTGCCTCACTTTCCCCTCCCCCGCCCCACGGATTTTGGGATGACTCCTGAAGTCTTCTCATCGCAATTTGTCTTCTCTGTCTCAGGCTGACTTTTCTCCATCTCAGTCCGAAATCCAGAGCGCCTTCATTCCTTCTCTCTTCCCTGTGGCCTTCAGCCCAAGGTGGCAAACGGAACATGGTGTTCTCCCCTGTCCTCCACCTGAGCCCCCCGGATTTAATACGCCGCCGGGAGGGACCCCCTCTGCCCCCTTTTCACAGCGGAAGTCTTTGTTCTGCGCTCTGGTCGGGCAACGCAGAACACCGGCTGCCTCCTTTCCGTCCCATTCCTCTTTTCCACAAGTCTTCAGGAAGGAGCTGCAATAAGGATTTGCACTTGCTCTGATGGATTTGGGCCGCAGCGAATTGCAGGAGCAAAGTGGTTTCACAACAGGCGACCCCCTCTCCCTCTGAGAAGCTGAAAGGCAAGCAAAACACCCAGCCTCTCCGACGTTGCCCTGGCAGGGAAGCAGGACGCGTTTCATGCTCAAAGCCCTTGACCAAAGCAAAACACAGGCCTTTTAAGAAATCATTTGCCAAGGATCTGTTCCATACATTTTGAAACTGTAGATTTATCTCCGCTCTCTCGGCTGTTCTGGAAAAATTAAAGCGCATAACAGAGAGAAGGTCTCCAAATCAACCCACCTGTGATCAGCACAGAGTCCAGAAGCGAAATCCTGTGTCGAATACTTTTTGGCACGACAGAAATAGAAGCTTCTTCCCCTCCCTGTGAGTAAGAAAGGTCACCGGTTTCTGCCCTATTCAAAATTCAGCATCAAATTCAGGTTTGTGGATGGATATAGGGCTGGGATCATTGTGGAATGTAACTTCCTGCCCCATGTTGGGATCCACAAGATCAGTCGTGTGCATGATTCAGAACCATATGAAGAACGCCCTGCAGGGGGCATCGGAGGAGGAGGAGAGGTGGATTTGGTGTAGTTAGACCGGGAACGTCCTGGTATTTTTCAAATAGTCTCCTTCTGTGAACAGACAATCAGACCAGAACCAAGGGGTGGAAATTGATTCACAAGAAATTCCATCTAAACCTCCGGAAGAAGTTCCTGACAGTCAGAGCAGTTCCTCAGTGGAACAGGCTTCCTCGGGAGGTGGTGGGTTCTCCATCCTTGGAGATTTCTAAACAGAGGCTGGAGAGCCATCTGACGGAGAGGCTGATTCTGTGAACTTGGGCAGGTGGTGAGTGGGTGGGCAGGAGGGGATGTGCCAGTTTTTGTCATTTGTAGCCCTTCCTTGCAGACCCAGGGGATTGCTAATTGCCACTGTGGGATAGAGGGTGATGGGGAATCACTTGGGCATGAAATTGGGGTCACTGTGGGTGGGCAGGTAGTTGTGAGTTCCTGCATTGTGCAGGGGCTGGACTAGATGATTCTGGAGGTCCCTTCCAACTCTATCAGTCTATGATTCTAGGGGGTGGGAATAGATGACCCTATAGGTCCCCTCCTGTGAGGTGGGTGAGGCTGAGATCACTGAAGAAGCAGGGTTGGTTCTTATATGCCACTTTTCTCTACCTGAAGGAGTCTCAAAGCGGCTTATAATCACCCTCCCTTTCCTCTCCCCACAACAGACCCCCTGTGAGGGAGGTGCCTCTTCCACCTCATGGCTCTGGATTTGCTAGTATTATGGCCTGGCGCACGAAGCCCGGGGAGCCATTTGCGGCCTTGCTGATGTTTGATGCCACCGTCTACCACTCCGCGGCCCTCCTGTGAGCCGCAGCGGCCTTCCCGCAGTGGCTGCGCCGGATCATTTGCAGCCCGGCGCTGCGCTCCGCCTTCTGGCCCATGCGTCGAGCCGAGCGGGCTCCTTCTTGCCTGACAACCCATATTTCCGTCTCAGCGGCTGAGGCCCCGTCCACGTGTGTTCAAGCAGCAGGTGTGGTGTCAGCTTATAATGAGTTATGGAAATCCCGTCACCGGCTCATTTTGTGGAAATTAATTTAACTTATTACCCTCCCTGCATTCACGCTCCGTCTCAGGCAGGCCTGCTGCATTTTGACAGAGCTCCCCACTGGGCTGAGGCACACTTGGATAACTACCCGCTCTCTTCCAGGGGAAAAAGCCATTTCCTTTCATTTAAAACCACAGAGAAGCTCCAAGGAGGCAGATCCGCCAAAGCCCCAGGAGGGCGGAGTGGGGCGGGACACAACGGATGATGTGCAAGACTCGGCCAATCTGGCAGGAATGGGGAGGGGGGAGATTTTCAAGGCTTATCTTCAGCTCAGCTTCAAGCTGGCAGAGGGGGCACTCTCCTTTTCCCCCTCCCTGAAAAGAAAAAGATCCCTCCTTTCCTTCCTTCTGCACTACGCCAGGTACAGCCAGGGAAACAGCCCCCCTTTGCAAGAGCAACCTGAGGGGCGGGGCCCACAAATGGGTCACGGAGCCTCTGGAAGTGGGTCACAGGCCCAGGCCCCCATGCCCACCCCACACACCATTTCCATTTCTTTCTTTTGCATTTTGGACACTGGGGTCTGACCCTGGAAACAGGAGCTTCCGTGTCCGGATGGCTTCGAGGCTGAGTTTCCTAGAATCGTAGAGGGGGTTGCTGGGGAAGAAGAGGGCGCCCGAAGGCTGGAAAGCAGCCCCCAGGTCCCAAGCCTGTGGGCCTCAGAAAGTCCCTGGCCCCCTTTTTGCAGTGCTGTCTGTTTTCTCAAGACCTTTTGGGCTGGCCTGGGGTGGGTCACCGTGCCACAGAGACGGGGACCCTCCTCTTAAGAGGGCCTCAAACAGGCTGCTGCTGGAATGCTGGAAGAAGCTCCCGGAAGCCTTGAGCCAGCCCGGCCTCTGTGGCCTGGCCCAACGGGGAGGGAAGAGGAGGGTGAGGCCTCTTCAGGAAGGAGACGAGAGTTGGGTGGGCCACACTCTGCGGTTTATAACATATAAACGTATATAACATATATAAGCGGCAGTGGTCATAATTCTAATCACAGTTACCCACTTCCCCCATGTTCAGCCTGGTGGGAAATAATATTCAGAAGAGGGTGGGAGTCAATCCAGTAGATCTAACAAATGATCTCGATATTGGAGATCTCAATGTTAGAGGTTATCCTCGGATGGATTAATGGGAGAACTGCCTCGGCCTCAACCGTACGGCTGGCGGAAGAGCTCCGTCTTGCAGGCCCTGCGGAAAGCTGGTAACTCCCGCAGGGTCCTGATCTCGTCCGGGAGCTCCTTCCACCAGGTCGGGGCCAGGACCGAGAAGGCTCTGGCCCGGGTCGAGGCCAGGCGAACATCCCGTGGGCCTGGGACAACCAGGAAATTCATACCCAGAGAGCGGAGTGCCCTGCGGGGGGCATAAGCAACCAAGCGGTCCCGCAGGTAGACGGGACCCAGGCCGCGTATAGCCTTAAAGGTCAATGCCAATGCCTTGAATCTGATTCGGAACAGACTGGTAACCAGTGCAGATGACGAAGCACTGGCTGGATGTAGGCCCTCAGAGGTGTTCTGGTGAGGACGCTGGCAGCCACATTTTGGACAAGCTGTAATGTCAAAGACAAGGGAAGGCCCATGTAGAGCGAGTTACAGAAGCGTGCCCTCTTGTAATATGGTCATGAGGGGTCAGTGAAGGAAGCAGTTATCCGGTGCACAGTGCAGGTGCTTTACATGGTTAACTTCTACAGGTGTCGTGGTTAAGAGTGATGGCCTCTAATCTGGAAAATCATAGAGTTGGAAGGGACCATCAGGGTCATCTAGTCCAACCCCCTGCACTCTGCAGGACACTCACAACTACCTGCCCACCCACAGTGACACCCCAAAATACCAGAATCCCTGGCCAGTCTGGCCTGGAGGAAATTCACCTCCTAACCTGAAAATGGCAACTGGCATTTCCCTGGGCATGCAAGGAAGGGCCACAAGAGCCAAGCTCAGACCCAACCCCTTCCTGCCCACTCACCCACCCACCATCTGCCCAAGTTCATAAAATCCGCAGTTCTGTCAGAGGACTATCTGGCCTCTGCTTAAAAACTTCCAAACCAGCTCTTCTCTCTCTTATATGCAATAAAGCTATTTGATTGTGGCTAAGATCAGTCTCTTTCTTCATAAATTTATTTGAGCTGCACTGACTGAGATCCAGCCTGGTCTGCAGAGACCTACAACATCAGGCATTACTCCTTTCTGGAATGCTTTTTAAAGTTCATTTCCCCTCCTTTGGGTCCAGTTTGGGTAACTCAATTTCCTGCTCTCAAGTCCTGCCGCGGCCCCGCCCAGGCTAAAGCCACACTGTTTGGGAGATCTGCTGAACACCTACGTGGTTATGTGAAACCCGAACCCTCCTCACAGCACCTCTCCAGAACCCCCGGCCCCCTGCCCAAAATATTTACTTACTTATTTCCATGATTTTAGCTGCCCTCCCCCAAGGGTTCAGGACAAATGACAACATATGTAAACCTTTTTTCCTCCTCTAAATTGGGGGGACGGAATGCTTAGCCTAGCTAATTCTCACCAGATTTAACATTGCATTAAAAAAGAAAACACGGCACGCAAATTTGCTAGAAGATTTGGAATTTGTCCCAGACTGGGGGAATTTCCAGCTCTCTTCTCTCTCAAGTAGGGAAGCCAGAAAGCAGCGCATGACACAAGATCTGTCTGAATTTGTCAGCTGCTGTCTGGGGTCTTGCAGCTCCTTTTCCACTCCATTGCTTCCGTTTCTGCTGAATGGGGAAGCTCCCCCCCCCCCTTGTCTGCAGGCTTTCCTGCCAGGCACAAATCTTGGAAAGCAAAAAATTCAGAGCCGGCCAGCAAGAGGCGTTCGGCTCAGTGTGGCCCACGAGGATCCAGCCGTCAGCAGGGCTAATGAAAAGAGTGCTGTAGATCCTAAATCTTCATACACCAGGACAGACCGGCGTGGTCTTTATGAGCCAGTCCAAAGGGTCGATTTGCCAACTCCAGCCCTGAACTCTTCTCATTACTGTCCCTGTCCGAGGAAGGAAGATAAATGGGATCGCGGACTCCAAGGACTCCTCTCTGACTCCTATAAGTAAACAGGAAGATGAGCTATGGCTGCCAGACCCATGCCTAGCTGGCTCCAACCATCAATCCCATTTTCAGGTGTTGTGCAGGAATCCTTATAGTGAGTGGTGGGCCACTGAGTGAAATGGGATGCTGGGCCGGACGCACTATCGGTCTGACCCAGCACAGCTCTTCTTAAAGGTAAAGGTAAAGGTATCCCCTGTGCAAGCACCGGATCCTGCCTGACCCTTGGGGTGACGCCCTCCAGCGTTTTCATGGCAGACTCAATACGGGGTGGTTTGCCAGTGCCTTCCCCAGTTTACCCAAAAGCAAGCTGGGTACTCATTTTACCGACCTCAGAAGGATGGAAGGCTGAGTCAACCTTGAACTCCCAGCCTCATGGGCAAAGCTTTCAGGCGGCTGCCTTACCACTCTGCGTCACAAGAGGCTCACAGCTCTTCTTACGTTCTTATAATTAGACAGATTCATGGAGGATGAGCCTATCAGTGGCTACTGGCCATGGCATCCGAAGGGAACCTCCATGTTCAGAGGCACTCAGACTCTGAATATTGGTGCCAGGAGGCAACAATAGCAGAAAGCCGCAACCTTTCTGTTGGCCCTCCAGAGGAACTGGTTTGTGGGATGCTGGACTACAGGGACCGCCATTGACCATGGCGGTTTACAAAATCCAAAATAAGAACCAACTCTTCTTCTTCCTTTGGGTAGAGAAAAGCGACATATAAGAACCAACTTTTCTTCCTCTTCTTCAATCACGTACATCCTAGTGGGCAGTCATGGGCTGGCCCAGGAATTTCAGACATTATCTCAAGCCTTGCACTCCCCCAAAGTGTGTGTGTGTGTGTGTGTGTGTGTGTGTGCTATGCTGACCCCTCCAGGCCTGGCATCCTTCCCACCCCTGATGTGAGTAATTTTGCCGCTTGGACCCAAGGCGGGTGCAGCATTTCCCTAACCTTTCCCTCTGCAGAACTTAGTGTCTGTATGTTTTTCCTTGTGTGTGTTTTTCCCCAAATAAATCCCCTTGAGTGTAAACTTGATATCTTCTTTTAAGAAGGAACGGACCCTGTAAAAATTGTTAGAAAAGACCTTGGATTACCCCACCTCTTGCTCTATTCATGGTTCTCCACAATTCCCTCGGAGGGATCTGATTCGGGTAACCGGAAATTATGAGTCCAGGCGGCCCCCTCCGGCTGCAGCCTGGCTCTCACCATGGCTCAAAGGCAACGTCTGCCCAGCCACCCCCGTGTTTGGTCCTCCTGGACCGATGAGGATGAGGATGAGGATGATGATGTCAGCCATTCAGTCAAGTCCACCACCTCACCTGCCATCACCATTTCCGATCTGGCGCTGCTTCTTTTAATTGGGTCATGTTCTGGCCGGTGTCCATTTTGATCTTACCTAAACGCCATGTTCTTTCTTGGCCTGGCTTCTTTTTTCCCCTGACCAATCCTAGCAGAATTGCTGACTCCAGTGAGTTGGATCACATTACATGGCCAAAATAAGTGAGCTAGAGCAGTGGTCCCCAACCTTTTTTCGGCTGGGGACCGGCAGGGCGACGGCCACACCCGTGCAGCACGCATGCGTGGCTGTGACCGCGCATCACACATGCGCGGCCCAGTCGGGAATGCGCGCATACACGCTGCACGGCCGAAATCGCACATGCACGACACTTTCATGCATGCGCGAAAGTGCCGCGCACACGCGATTTCGGCCACACAGCGCGCATGTGCGTGTGCGCAACCAGGCCGCACATGCGCGATGCGCAGCCTTGATTCCCTCTCCTCCCCTCCCACAGTAAGAAGCTTCCCGGGCTGCAAGCTTGCGGCCTGGGAAGTTTTTTACTGCGGAGGGGGGGGCGGGGAGAGGGAACCGCGGCCCGGCGCCCTGGCCTTTGCGGCCTGGCACTGGGCCGCGGACCGCAGGTTGGGGACCACTGAGCTAGAGTATCGTGATTTTGCCTTCCAGTGATGGATCAGACTTTATGCTCTCTAGTATATCCTTGTTTGTGACTTTTGCTGTCCCTGGAACCCGCAGAAGCCTTCTACAACACCAGAATTCAAACAAGTCTAATGATAAATAAATATAGAATAAATAAATGAAAACCACCTGCTCCCATCAACTGCTCAACATTCCAGCGACAAGGAGCTGCCTGATATCGCAAAGTCACTGACCCATGGCCCCGGAGCTTGATGCTGAGGGCCGAACTTTCCGTTTTATTCTTTATTTATTTGTTTATGCCCTGCCTTTCTCCCAGTGGGGACCCAGGCCAGCTGGCATCATTTTCCTCTCCTCCATTTTAGCCTCACAACAACCCTGTATGGTAGGACAGGCTGAGAGAGTGTGACTGGCCCAAGGTTCCAGGGGACAAGTTCCAGGGGACAAGGGAGGATTCGAATCTAGATCTCCCAGACAGTCGTCCAACAGTCCCAACCACACAAAACACCCTGTGAGGCAGGTGGGGCTTCCAAGGGGGTTCCAAGAGAACTGCAAGTGGCCCAAGATCTTGCAGCTGGCTACATAAGGAGGAGACTAGGGCTGCTGTTCTCAGCTCTCCAATGGGTAGGATATGGGACCTTCCACATCCCTCCCACGTCTAGACCACGACATGCTACTCGTGTAGACCAGGCCTTCCACAAAGCTTCTGCAAAGGAATTGTTTTTACAGCTCTTGTAAGCTAGCCAAGCCACGCATTCCAGGGAAGCTAATAAGGGAGCCAATTTCTTCTTTTCAGTGGAAATTATTCCAGACACTTGACCGTCTTTCTGTCTAAGGCAGCTTTCCCCCGATCCTCAGCCAGGAAGGATTTATGCGGGATCTCTCTGACCAGGTCTTCTGCGGGATCTCTCGGACCAGACGGTGGGAAGCCTCCGGAGGACCACCTGGGAAAGGCATCTGCTGGATGTCGCGGGGGTGAAAAACAAAGTTGGCTTCCCTTTCGCCATTTCTAAAAGCACTAAATTAACTTGAACAGAGGAGATCGTTAAAATTTATGCAGCTTAAAATGCAAACCCGTATAACGAGTAATTTTTACTCCATAAACTTTTACAGCAACTTAGGTTCACTTGAAAAGGAGACGGCTTCGGAGACGCTGTTTGGGCCGGTGCCCCATTGGCAACATGAAGAAAGCGGGGAATGTTTTTTTGCAGACATCTCCGGCCGCGGCACTTAGATGCTGCTCAGCCTGCGTCTTCTCAGCCATCTCCGCAGCCATCTTGTGAAGAAGAGGGAGACAAGTCCCGCTCTTGACCCGCTCCAGCTGGAGGGGCGGCAGCCACTGCCAAGGGCAGCCCCCGGCATCTTCCTTCCTCCCTCCCTCCCCTGCAGCAGCCCCCAGTGAAAGGGAGGGGGGCAATGAATGGGGCTGCCATTTCCAGACCGGGGGGTCCAGGGGAGGTCGAGATTTGAGGAATGGAGGAAGCGGTGGATTAGATCAGGGATCCCCAACCTTTTTATCACCGGGGACCAGTCAACAACAATTTTACTGAGGCCCGGGAGGGGGGGAGTAGTCTTTTGCCGAGGGACGTCACCACCACCTGAGCCCCTGCTCCGCTTGCTTTCCTGCTGGCGCCCCTGACTTCCTGCCGCCCACTGGGGGGCACTGCCAGAAGCAGCTGTGCAGTGCCAGGCCGAGGGGGAGCCCCAGCCATGGTGGCCACTGGAGAGCACCAAGGGTGAGCTGGTGGCAGAGTGGCAGGGCAGCCCCCAAGGCAGCAGCCAGGGAGGAGCTGCGGCCCGGTACCGGACCGGGGGTTGGGGACCACTGGATTAGATGGCTTCTAGGGACCTCTGAGGAAACTCAGCCTGTGTGAGATGCCAGAGTCCCCCCTTCAAACCAGCGATTTTATCCAAGGAAACTCATCTTTCTAGTCAGGACATCAATTGTCATTTCAGGAACTCGCCAGGTCCCACCTGGAGGTTGACGACCTTAGAAGGAAGCCAGATCTAATGCTTAGAAATTTGGGGGAGGGTGATTCCTGTGGAATGGGAGGTGTGGGGAGGACAGGGACCTTGGGGGGGGAGCAACATAGACTCCTCCCTCCAACGCAGCCATTTTCTCCGGAGTTCCTGATCTCGGTCGCCTGGAGGTCAGTTGCAATTCAAGGAGATCTTCAGCCACCACCTGGGGATTGGCAACCCTGTATCCTGTGCTGTTCTTCAACAGTGCTCTGGGGGGGAGGCTGAGGAGGAGCCCCCAAAGCAGCTGCCTGAGTCCAGCCAGTGGCCCAGGCCAGGGGTCAAGCTGTGACCTGATGCCAGACCACTCTGGCTACAAACAGTGTCTGGGTGCTCTGGTCTGGGGACGCCCCTATTCACAAACAGAAGCCAGTGGTAAAGGGGCAGGGATGCCAGCCTCCAGGTGGGAGCTGGGGATCCCCTGAAACGACAGCCGAACACCGAGATCACCATCCCCAGGAGAAAATGGATATTTGGGGGGGGGGGGGTTTGACTCAATGGGATGGTACTTCCTGGGTCATCTAGTCCAACCCCCTGCACTGTGCAGGACACTCACATCCCAATTACTCATCCACTGTCACCTGCCACCTCCTTGAACCTCCACAGAATCAGCCTCTCCGTCAGATGGCTCTCCAGCCTCTGCTTAAAAATCCCCAAAGATGTAGAATCCACTACCTCCCGAGGAAGCCTGTTCATCCTGAGGCCCACTGCATCCCTCTCCTTTTTCAGGGTTACCAACCTCCAGGTGGGGCCAGGAGTCCTGCCCAAATTACCACTGACCCCTAGCCTACTGAGATCAATTTCCTTGGAGCTGGAGCATGGCTGGTGCCACAGAGTCTAACTATTGAGGAAATCACATCCCTATGGATCTCCCTCCTCTTCCCAGACTCCAGCCACCCCTCATCGCTCCTCAGGCCAAGTTGGCAGCCCAGTTTCCCAGACCCCGCCTGGACCATGGCCAGCCAAACCAGGGCGCACCCGTTCTCTCCTGCAGCAGCCGAGGCTCAGCTGGCCCCACCGAGGGAAGGAAGAGGGAAGGAGAGCTCAAGGCTTCCCGAAGCTGCTTGGGGGCTGAGATGCCGTCAGCAGCAGGCCTGCTTCCCTCTTGGCCGGCCTCAGCTTCGATGCCTGATGCTCTTTCCGCCCTGCCCCCGAGAACCACCTACCAAAGCACTAAATATGGCCGAATCCCTGGGAGCTGCAGCTATTTTAGGAATCAGCACGGCTGCGGGGAGATGGATAGTGCGATTCCGTGCCGCGATCCTCGAGTTTATGAGGACAGCTTCCAAGGTCAGCACAGCAAACATTCTGCTACGTAGTCCTAAGATGTCAACATCAGCCATGACAGAAGGGGAGGCTGGCGGCCCACGAGCTCGCTTGGTCCCTCTCACCCTCCCATGCTTCTCCCGTGGAACAGGCGGGTGCAAGAAGGGGACATCCAGCTCTTTGCCCGTCTCCGAGTTCATTTGGGTCCGCACACGGAGGGGCCCTGCGGAGAGCGCTTTGCAGCCAGCCAGGGCAGTGCCCAGGGCAGCAACCCAGAGCCGCCTCCCCTTTGAAGTGCCTATCGCTGCTTCCCAGGCACGGCGCTCTTTCCATGCAGAACAGGAACTAATCCAGACAATTGGCCACAGCTGGCGCCAGGGAATGAACCGTGTCCGCTGCCCTCCAGCCCTGTCCTGTCTCCGGAAGGGGGGAGGGCTGCTTTGTCTGCAGGAAGATGCAAGGTCCGTCATGTGCATGATTCAAAAACATATGAAGGATATCCTGCAGGGGGCGTCCCTGGAGATGCGTATTTCGCTTGGTGAGATCAGGAGCTCTCCTGTGTTTTTCAAATACTCTCCTGAACAGCTCGTTTGGCGCTTTCCTGCTCCTTTGAGCGCACTTCCTCCCTGCTCACCTCCAGACAGAATGAATGAACAGAACAGCCAGACAGTTAGGAACCTCTCGCTCCTCTTTCTGGGTGAAGTTTGATTCTGTCTTTTCAATAAAACAATATCATTCGGGTAAGTGTCCAGGTGCTTTGCCCCTCTTTGCATAACTAGGCTCTGCCGACACTGTCTTAGGCTTTCTTCTCGTAAAGGGCTTGAGGCCACTCATGCTTTTTTGGCCCAGACTGGACGAGGCTTGGCTGCAGGAAAGGGCCCAGGACCTTCACCACAGTGAGTGGCACATGCCCGTCTGCGGAAGCCAGCATGGCTGTCCTGGGAGGATCCCCTTGGGGAACATAGGGGAGTGGTTGTGGGGCTGTGCTTGGTGGGTGGCCCCTAGCCATGAACCTCACCGTGTCTGCAGCAGTGTTGGAGGGAGGATGGCAGGGCCCAAGAGATGATTGCGAGGGAGGCCGCCTTCTGCTCTGGGCAGTCTTCTGTCTGGGGCATTTTCTCTCCTCTCCTTCACAAAGGGGGGGGGGTTCAAGGATTTTCCAAGGGCGATAATGAAACTTCCAAGCCCCTCCAACGACAGGAGATGCTCTGCAGAAGCGGCCCAAGAACACGGTGCTGAGACAGCTTCTGACGGCCTCAGGCACCTGCTCAAGGCGGCAGCCTCTTCCCCGCAGGCCCAGATTCTGCCCCTTGCAAGAGTTGGAAAGGGCAACCGGGGGAAGCAAAGACGGCGGCAGTTCCATTTAGCTGCCCCCAGAATGGTCACAATGAAGCCCACCTATCCGTCCATCTGCCACCTCCCCCCCCCCGCGTCCCCCCATGTATGCTGTTGCTTTGGCCCAAAGGAGACTGAATACATTTAACAAATTAAGAATGCTGCCCTGGCCTGGAGGAGAACTCCTTTTCCATTTAAAACGCAGCCGCTGCCCCGGACGCATTTGGTGGCCCCCAGGGCCCTCGCGTTTTGTGGAAATGCTAATGAGCACCTTTAGCCGGACAATTTTCCAAAATGAAAAATCACAGGGATTGTTGGGGCCGATGATGTCCGCCGCCAGACAAAGCCTGAGATAAGTCCAAGAGGAATTGAAGCTCCCCGACTTCAGAGGTTATTAATAAATAAGCGCTTAAATGAATAACTCATTTCCGGAGAAACGGCTGGATCAGAAGGCCTCCGGCTGGAGAGAGAGGCTCGTTTTTGACGAGGAGGCTGAGGATGGGTTGCACTCAGGGGGGGGGGGCTCCTTCAGAAGCAGCCCCTGTTGCACCGGAGGCCAGGGCCACCCTGGAGAAAGGATCGGGTGAAGATGGGAGAAAGCAGAGCTGCGTTTTTCTGAGATATACAGTGGCACGTCTTACGGCTGCTGCGGGAAATGCCCACTGGCTTCCAGACCCCAATCTTGAACTCAGCAGACAAGAAGAGAGACTCAAGTGGGCAGCCAGGTTGGTCTGAAGGAGCACAACAAAATTTGAGTCCAATCAGGCACCTTTAAGGCCAACAAAGGTTTATTCAAGGAGTGAGCTTCCATGTGCAAGCACTCTTCCTCTGACAAGAAGAGTTCGTTTTTGTACCCTGCTTCTCTCTACCCGAAGGAGTCTCCAAGTGCCTTCCAATCACCTTCCCTTCATCTCCCCACAAGAGACACCCTGTGAGGTAGGCGGGCTGAGAGAGCTCTGTGAGAACTGTGATATAAGAACAGCTCTAATAGAACTGTAGCTGCCCCAAGGTCACCTAGCTGGCTGCATATGGAGGAGGTTGGTATATAAATGTAATAAATACATAAATAAATAACTCCAGTAGGGCCGGTGCAGCACAAAAGGCCATAGGGTCCACCTTACTGAACAGCCATTTTCTCCTGGAGTGCTGCTCTCTTCAGGCGTCACCCTGAGGTTGGCACCCCTAGGCTAATCCAGTCCTGCTCCTAGTGACCTGGCCAGTGCAGCCAGTGGATCAGTGCCTCTTCCAAAAGCCCAAAGGGGCACAGATCTGGAGGCAGCTCTGCCTCCCTTCCCCTTTGCTTCATCTGCCTAGAATCATAGAATCATGGAGTTGGAAGTCACCTCCTGGGTCACCTAGTCCAGTCCTGTGCTCCATGCAGGACACTCACATCTCTCTCACTCATCTACTGTCACCTGCCACTTCCCTTGAACCTTCACAGAATCAGCCTCTCTGTCAGATGGCTCTCTAGACTCTGTTTAAAAATCTCCCAAGATGGAGAACCCACCACCTCCTGAGGAAGCCTGTTCTACTGAGAAACCAATCTGTCAGGAACTTCTTACAGATGTTGAGACGGATTTCTTTTGAATTAATTTCAATCCATTGGTTCATTTACAACGATCTGGGGCAACAGAAAACAACTCTGCTTCATCTTCTGTACGGCTGTATTTGAAGATGGTTATCAGATCCCCTCTCAGTCGTCTCCTCTCCAGGCTAAACAGACCAAGCTCGCCCAACCTTTTTTCATACATCTTGGTCTCCAAACCCCTCACCATCTTTGCTGCCCTTCTCTGGGCACGTTCCAGTTTGTCTACATCAATCTTCAACTGGGGTGCCCAAAACTGAACACAGAACTCCAAGTATGGCCAAACCAGAGCAGAGTAAAGTATCTAATATCTAATTAGATATTAGAGATCCAAAACTTACTCAAACTGGAATTGGAAACTCTTCCTCTACCCCCTAGCAATTGCTTTTGGTTTTTGACGTTTCCAAATATCTTTTATTAAAAATTTTAAAACATAACATAAAAACTATGTAATAGAGCAAGGTGAAGAGGAGAGAGAGCAATGACATGTTTAAAAATAAAAGGCTTCTGATTTCCTCTATGATAAATATAAATCAAGTTACTTTTCAGTTCCATCTTGATTATATAAAAGACATCAACACTGCTGTTCCTGGCCATGCTGGACCTCTGAGGGGGCAGGGGAGAGCTTTCCTTCCATTGGTTTTTGTTGTAGGATATTAGGTAGGCTGTGACCCCCAAAGTTCAAAGGGCTGTGGAGAGTCGCTAAGGTGAGCGAGATCCCGGCTCGGCGATCTACAGAGGGGATTTTTATACTGCTTTAGGTGACCTCGAGGAGGGCTTGGGAAGGGTAGGTGACTGGGTGGGGAGTTACATTAGTATATCTAGTTACAGTAGATTAGATTAGTTAGGTAGTGGCCTGCTAATGCTATGACCAACCATTAAGTCTGTTCCACCCACCAGCACCACTTTGTGTGGTTGGCAGGAAGATCCATCAATGGACAGAAATGGGAATATTAGGAACAGGACACCAGTTCCAGTGATTCTGGGCCGAGGGAAGAGCAGCAGGAAGAGGTTCAATAACAGGGGGCAGCAAAATACGTAGATCCTAGGAGCCCCGCATGTGGATTTCCCACAGGTGTCAGCCTGGTCGATACATGTGCTGCCCTTTTGTTCCATCCCCAGATTTGTGGAAGTGAGGGCTAGGGAGGATCTCGTGCTGATCCTTTGCAATGCCAGGTCAATTAACAACAAGACCACAAACATGTAGGATTATTTAGCAAGGCACAAGGTTGACCTTACGTGTGTGACTGAGACTTGGGTGCAGGAAAGTGAGACAATCGCCTTAAAGGATCTGGCCTGGGTTCTTGGTCCTGCACCAGCACTGGCTCCATAGTACGGACAGGGGGGTGGCGATCCTGGTTTGGGAGGCTTTCTCCTTCAGGGCTCTCCCTGCACTATCGATTCTGGAGGTTGAATGTGTCAGCCTAGGGTGGGAATCAGCTGAGAACATGGCTATCTGGATGGTGTACCGCTCACCCACTGCACTCTTGGATTTCCTGCCAGCCCTGCTGGAGGCAGGTGTTGCAGTACCCCAAACCTTTAATTTTGGGGGACTTCAATGTCTACAAGGATGCGCCAATCCAGGACTTTGGCTGGATCTGGTGTCAGCCATGATGACACTGAAGTTCTTGCAAATTTATTGCTGATCCACCAGGCTGGCCATACCCTTGACTTAATCTTTGGTGCAGGTATAGAGGTAGATCTGGTGGTGAATAACATCATTCCATGTTCAGACTACCACACCCTGAAGGCCTGACCAAGGACACCACCCCCTCCCCATTTGAGTGACAGATGTATTTTTGTCTGCCCACAGAGACTTATGGAATCTGAGACATTCCTGAATGCTCTCTAGGACCTGATGCCCTCTGGAGTCTCAATGGTCATGGTGGAGAACTGGCAATCCCATCTGTTGGCCGCTATTGACAACATTGCTACTTGGTGTACTCTCCACCCTTAATTAATGTCCCTTGCAATTGCTGAGCAAGTTTGGCCATGCCCCATTCAGGGAAAGTGCTTGAGCATTCCTCTCCAGAGAAGTCGTAAAAAATATCCCACATAAATGAATGCCAGTGAGCAGGGAGGTACCCC
This sequence comes from Paroedura picta, assembly GCF_049243985.1. NCBI lineage: Eukaryota > Metazoa > Chordata > Lepidosauria > Squamata > Gekkonidae > Paroedura > Paroedura picta. The sequence goes on along the minus strand of NC_135370.1, from coordinate 185,036,610 downwards.
AAGGGAAAACGCAGGGAGAAGGGATCGGAAGCACCATGCTAGCACTGTGGGGATCCACCTCAGTGCTTTCCCTTTCCTCCCTCAGATGAGGCTATTGAGGAGTAGGGTGCTCACCCATCATCTGTGGGGGTGGGAGAGCTGGCAAACCAAAACTGAAGGCAGGCAAGATGGAGGTCACCTTGGTCAATGGCCTTTTTCAAACGGGATTGTGCTCTTGATGAAGAAGCTTGGAGTTTTACTAAGCTGAACATTGCTTCTCGATGGTTAGCTAGTGCTTGTGCCAGTAGAGCTTCCCCCAGTTGTTACCCTTCATAAAAGAAGGCACCTCTGCCTGCCTGGCATTTAGCAGTCACTGTGAGCTGTGTCCCCCATGTGGACCCCATACACTGCAGAGCCTGTAGCTCTGCAGTATTGTACTGGTGGCAGCCCAGAATGGCCCTGCTGGTGCGGAATCGCCCAGTGATAGATATCACTTCCTTTGGAGAAAATGGCTGCTTTGGATGGTAGACTCTATGGCCAGATCCCATACTGGAATCCCTTCCCTCTCCGACTCCTGCCTTCCCGAGGCTCCACCCCCCTTAATCTCTCGGTCTTTTCCAACTCAGATTTGGCAACCCAACCTAGCCTGATATCTCAGCTGTGGCTGCCTCTTGACAGAGCCTCAGCCCTTCCCAGGACTGCTCTCTGCTTTGCTGGCCTCTCCCCTCGCCCATACACATGCACACGAACGATGTGTGGACTTTTTGAGGCCATGGATTCGTAGCGTTGTCATGAGCTGGAAGTGACGGGAGGGCACTTCCCATTAGGAGAAGGCCTGTCCTGGTCCCAAGCTGGTCCGGAGCCACAATGGTGGGGGAAAGGGGCCAGGCGCCATCAGCCCTTTGCTTTGCCCCTCCAGTCTGCACTTGGGGTGGGTGGGAAATCTGCCACGAGTCTTTCAAGGATAAATTGTGAAGAAGGTGTGAAAAAGGAGGCTGTTGAGGCAAAGAGGTGTGGGTCCAAAGGTGAATTCTCTATGCAAGATGAGAATGCTCAGGTTGAAGAGTCCGGGATATTGCTTTTAAAAAAGCCTGCAAGGGCTGGGTGTGTAGTTGTGCATGTGTGAAGCTGTGTTGAAGCAAAGCAGGGAGAATAAATGATGATGCCTGATCGCCCATGTGCTCATTTGCACATTTTGTCCTGGCTGTGGGCCTGTTCCCAGAAACTTTCCAACAGGTTTTTCTCTGGAATTAGAAAACTCGGCGTCCGAAGAGCAGCCAGGGGTCATCCGGGCCCATTTGGAAGGCAGCCTCCCTCCCAAAGCCTTGCGGGCCCTTCAGGATCATCCAAGGAGATTGGCTGCGAAGGCTGTCGGGTGGCAGGGTGAGACCTTTGGCCCTCGTTTGTGGCAGGAGCTGCGCAGGTCAATCCATGGGAGCCAGAGGCTGCTCGTGTTCAGAAGACAACAGACGGCCTCGGACGGGAGGAGGGGCTCTCCAGGGCTCCAGGATCCAAAACAGCCTGTGGGTGGCTTAGCGAAAGTTTCTGTGCTGCAGAAATACTTTGCAGCGGATCAGATCTTGTGAGTAGTGTTCTAAGTCCCGGAGATTTCCATGAGACCGTTTTAAGGAGTGACCCTGTGCCATTTGCAGGGGCCTGGGGTCAGGGGTCCAGCTCACTCACCCAGTTAGCACTCTGCTCCGGTTCGGCCTCACTTGGAGTTCAGTTTTGGGCACCCCAGTTGAAGAGGGATGCAGACAAACTGGAGTGTGTCCAGAGGAAGGCATCAAAGATGGTGAGGCACTGGGGATGTCCCACCCACCTCCTGAGGTGCAGGAAGGCTTGTTTCAGAGCAGGGAGAGAAAGTGGGTGACAGCGGCAGGTCTTTGATGCTGTGAGGAGGCTGGAGAAATCAATGCAGATTCCTTGCCAATGTTCTGTCAAGGCAGCAGGATTGTCTGCCCAGTTTTGGTGGGGGGGTGGGGGCTATTTGGCAGCCCACCAGCAGTACTTCCTGCTCACGCACCTGTGCCACGAGCTGAGCAAAGTCTCCCGTATTCTTTTGGGGCTGTGTGTGTGTGTGCATTTTGTCAACAGAAATAGTCCTGCCCACCTAGTCCTTTGCTTCACCAAAGGATTTCCTGCAGGTCTCTGCGAACGATGCCCGTCTCAAATGCCCACTTAGGCTGGTTTGTAGCAGGAGATGGTAAATTTCTCTCCAACCAAATTATGCCTTTGGATAAATCATATATAAGGACTTAGGCTGATTTTTAAGAACACGTGTTGTTATTCTTCTGCAGCGGGACAGAAGAAGACCTTTACAGCTGCTCCTGTCCTGCACTTTGGGAAGCTCTCCCATGCCAATCCGGCATCTTTCAAAGAGCTCCAGCTTGTGTGGGGAGCCGTGAGGCCCATGGCACGCCATAAACATTTCCTCCTTCCCACGCACGGGAAGCTGGGCTGTGGGCACTGAAAGCAGCCGGCCCCAAGCCTTTGTTGCGCCGTCTGCCAGGCGGTCATGTGTCGGAGGCCGCACTGTTCCCCACCATTGCCTCTCAAGAGGTGGCTTTTTGCACACCACCCAGCTCATTGCAGGCACTGCGGGCTCAGAGGCACCACTCCGCCTTCTGCAAACAGCCAGCCACTGCGTTGGCCAGGTGCATTTGCATGCATTGGTTGCTTTTCTTGATATCCCAGATCGGCCCCCACAGGTGGGACTCAAAGCAACACCACAGGATGTCGTGGTTGAGAGCAGCAGCTTCTAATCTGGTAAGCGGAGTTTGTTTCCTCAGTCCTCCTCATGCAGCCAGCTGTGTGACCTTGGGCTAGTCGCAACTCTGATAGTGCTGTCCTGTCAGAGCTCCCTCTGTCCTCCCTCCCAGGGTGTCTGTTGTGGGGAGAGGAAAGGGAAGGTGACTGTAAGCCGCTTTGAGACTCCTTCTGGTAGAGAAAAGCGGCATATAAGAACCAACTCTTCTTCTTCTTCAGTAATCTCAGGGCTCTCTCAGCCTCACCCACCTCACAGGGTGTCTGTTGTGGGGAGAGAAAAAGGGAAGGTGACTGGAAGCCGCTTTGAGACTCCTTCTGGTAGAGAAAAGCGGCATATAAGAACCAACTCTTCTTCTTCTTCAGTAATCTCAGGGCTCTCTCAGCCTCACCCACCCCACAGGGTGTCTGTTGTGGGGAGAGGGAAGGGAAGGTGACTGTAAGCCGCTTTGAGACTCCTTCTGGTAGAGAAAAGCGGCATATAAGAACCAACTCTTCTTCTTCTTCTTCAGTAATCTCAGGGCTCTCTCAGCCTCACCCACCTCACAGGGTGTCTGTTGTGGGGAGAGGAAGGGAAGGCGACTGTAAGCCGCTTTGAGACTCCTTCAGGTAGAGAAAAGCGGCATATAAGAACCAACTCTTCTTCTTCCTCAGTAATCTCAGGGCTCTCTCAGCCTCACCCACCCCACAGGGTGTCTGTTGTGGGGAGAGGAAAGGGAAGGCGACTGGAAGCCACTTTGAGCCTCCTTCGGGTAGAGAAAAGCGGCATATAAGAACCAACTCTTCTTCTTCTTCAGTAATCTCAGGGCTCTCTCAGCCTCACCCACCCCACAGGGTGTCTGTTGTGGGGAGAGAAAAAGGGAAGGTGACTTTAAGCCGCTTTGAGACTCCTTTGGGTAGAGAAAAGCGGCATATAAGAACCAACTCTTCTTCTTCTTCTTCTTCTTCTTCTTCTTCTTCTTCTTCTTCTTCTTCTTCTTCTTCTTCTTCTTCTTCTTCTTCTTCTTCTTCTTCTTCAGTAATCTCAGGGCTCTCTCAGCCTCACCCACCTCCCAGGGTGTCTGTTGTGGGGAGAGGAAAGGGTTGGGGATTGGGAGCCGCTTTGAGGCTCCTTCAAGAAGCAAAAAAGGGGGGGTTAAAAAATTGAGCCCTTCTCCTCTTCTCTAAGGCGTCATCCAGCCCTCAGGGGACACTGCAAGCGCTCTCCACCCCCTGAGGCAACGTGCCCGAAGAATGTGCAGACAGCCAAGGTCTCCTACTGGAGCTCCTAAAGGAGAAGAGATTCGCAGGCAGTGGAGCGGAGGAGAGCCTCCGGAAAGCGTGAGAGCCCTGCATTATTCACAGGCATCAGGCGGGGAAGCTCCGGCTCCGCTCAATGTCAGCCAAGGAGAACAGAGCAGCTCTCGTGCTACAGAGGAGATTTTCAAGGCTAGACGAGCAGGACTTGCCTGCTCCAAAGCCACCTCTGACCATACAGCCCCAGGCAGCCATTTCCCCCCCCCCCTGGTCTGGTGCTGCTTCCCCTTGACCTGGAGCCCCTCCTTCCACCACTGAAGTTCCAGAAGAGTCACAGAGGCTGTTGCAGAGCCGTGGAGATGTGGTTGCGTGGCCCTTTCGGGGCTCCTCTACCAGGCCGGAGAAGGCGGACCCAGCCAGGACACGGGAAATTGGTGTCCCTCCACACCACCTCCCTCCCCCCTCTCCCCCACGGCCCAGTCCACTGGCTTGAGCACGTCATCATGGGGAAGGGGGATAAAGGACTAACCCAACTGATGCAGGTGTGTGCCTCCAGAGTTGGCTCAACTGGCTGGCAGCTCCCAATTCTGCCTTTAACTCTTGGCCCAGTCCCAGTTCTCTCCGAGTTCTCTCAGCCCCACCTATTGTGGGCAGAGGAAGGGAAAGGGGCCTATCTGCCGCTTTGGGACTCCTGAACAGGGAATTAAAAACCAAGTCTTCTTTTTCTGGCTGGGTGGACTTTACATCCCTGACATGGTTGCTGCCAGTCCGGGGGGACTTGACATGTCCTGGTTTAGCTCACGTTTGAGTCCCAGATTCAAATCCCCACTCGGCCATGCGGGCTCACTGGGTGTCCTTGGGCCAGCCACACACTATCAGCCTGGCCTACCTTGCAGGGTTGCTGTTGTGAGGGTAGGACAGAGGAGAGGAGATCTGCATATCTGGACTTATGATGCTGTTTACTAATTTGCTACTAATTTACTTTCTCCTTCTGTCCGTACTCTAAGGATCCCTGTTCCATTTTGTCAGAAGAAGGGTGCCCTGCACACGAAAGCTCACGCCTGGAATAAACCTTTGTTGCTTTTAAAGGTGCCTGATTGGACCCAAATTTTGTTGTGCTCCTTCAGACCAACACGGCGACCCACTTGAATCTCTCTCTCCCAGAAGTGATTGCAATTAAAAGATGTGATGAATGGAGACATTCCCAAGGCCCCCAAGGCCCTCCAAGACCGTGAGCCCTTCCCCCCTCTAAGCTGCTCCTTCAACATGTTGTGGGTAAATGAGGGTTCACCCCACCTACTCCCCCCCCAAAAAAACCTCTGTTACCATGGAACTGAAGAACTGAATGGCTTACTTCCCAAGTTGTGCTCTCTTTCCCCCAGGGATGTCCCTTGGCTGTTTCCTTGGAGTGGTGCTCCCTGCCTGGCTGGGAACTCTCCCATTGCTGTGCATTTAGCCTCACATGCCAGAGGAGAGGCAGGCAGGTCCACCTTGCCTCCAAAGGCCACAGGTTGCAGGCTGCCCACCTTTGGAAGCCCCCCAGGGGCTCCTCCACAACCAGGTCAATAAGCAGGAGGCTGGAAGCTTTTCCTGACAAATAGCTTGGCCGCTACAATCAATGCGGCTTGGCCAGTCCTCTCACGTCACGGGGACCTTGCCAGCGCCCAGAATTCTCCTTCTCGAGGCTCAGGCCTGTCAGCAAAGGTCGACTGAGAGGAGAAAGGCTGGGAAAACACGGCTCAGAGTATACCACAGAAGGGCAAATGTCAACCAAAAGAAATGAGGGTCCAGAGATACTGGCTAGTAGGGTGGGCAACCTGACAGCAGAGTGGAGGGGAGGGACATAGGCCATGAGGTCACTTCCTTGGAAAGCACTGGATAATGTCTGACCCTTGGGGTGACGCCCTCCAGCGTTTTCTTGGTAGACTCAATACGGGGTGGTTTGCCAGTGCCTTCCCCAGTCATCACCGTTTACCCCCCAGCAAGCTGGGTACTCATTTTACCGACCTCGGAAGGATGGAAGGCTGAGTCAACCTTGAGCCGGCTGCTGGGATTGAACTCCCAACCTCATGGGCAGACAGCTTCAGACAGCATGTTGGCTGCCTTACCACCCTGCGCCACAAGAAGCTTTTTAATAGGGACGCAGGACAATTCATTTAAAACCGTGATTGTCCTGCCATTATAGGGACGGATGGGCAGTTTACTCTAAGCAAACCAACAACCCATCACACATTATACCATTTGATAACACTGAGTGGTCCAAAATAGAGAAAGGAGTGTGCCAAGGTTGTATTCTTTCCCCCTTCCTGTTTAACTTGTATGCTGAGATCATTGTGAGGCTCAAAGATTCAAACATTGGAATTAAGATTGAAGGAAGGAGTATAAATAATCTTCAGCAGGCTGATGACACTGCAAGAAACTCAGGAAGGCCTAGAACAGATTACAAAGGTCAATGAAGTAAGTAAGAAATTTGGTCTTTTCTTAAACACTAAAGAGACAAAAACAATGACCACAGCAAAGAACAGACATGTCACAAGAACAAAGGGTGGTGAAAAGATCGATTGTGTTCAAGAACTCATTCTTCTTGGATTGCAAATTGATGTGAGAGGCGACTGCAGAATGGAAATAAAACGTCAAATTGCTCTGGATCACTCAGCAATGAGGGGCTTGAACCGAACATGGAAAAGCAAGGACAGAAGCCTGACTCCCAAACGGACATTAGTTAGCTCTTTCATATTTCCAGGAGCCACTTACGGCTCTGAAAGTTGAACAGTGAAAAAACTGGACAAGAGAAGAATCGATTCCTTGGTCCTCTGGCGTTGGAGGAGGTTTCCGTGGGTTCCGTGGACAGCAAAGGTCACCAACAAGGAAATACTGGAGCGTATAAAGCCTGATGGTCCAACTTTGGTCCAACTTTCCTTATGGTTCAACTTTCGCAGCCATACATTGCAAATGGTATTCCCAGTTGCAATGTATGGCTGCGAAAATTGGACCATAAGGAAGGCCGAGCGTCAAAGAATTGAGGCTTTTGAACTCTGGTGCTGGAGAAGACTCTTGCGAGTCCCTTGGACTGCAAGGCAAACAAACCGGTCAGTCCTAGAGGAGATCAACCCTGACTGCTCTTTAGAAGGCCAGATCCTGAAGATGAAACTCAAATACTTTGGCCACCTCATGAGAAGGAAGGACTCCCTGGAGAAGAGCCTAATGCTGGGAGCGATCGAGGGCAAAGGAAGAAGGGGACGACAGAGAATGAGGTGGCTGGATGGAGTCACTGAAGCAGTCGGTGCAAACTTGAATGGACTCCGGGGAATGGCAGAGGACAGGACGGTCTGGAGGATCCTTGTCCATGGGGTCGCGATGGGTCGGACACGACTTCGCACCTAACAACAACATAAAGCCTGATCCATCACTGGGAGGCAAAATCACAAAACTCCGGCTCACTTACTTTGGCCGCATCATGCGATCCAACTCACGGGAGAAAGCAATGACGTCAGGACTGGTCAGGCCGGCAAAGAGCACGGTGGTTGGATGTGGTCAGGGTGGACAAGGGCCAGAGCACTGCACAGCTGAGGGAGGCTTTGCAGGATCGGGGACCGTCGTGATGGCCGTGCCGTCAAGAGTCAGACACAACTGAATGGCTGACGACAACAACGACCTGCAGAAGCATTATCTGTACTGGAACCTTTTGATTAAACTAATTAATTGCACCAGTGATGCTTCTGTTCATCATGGGTAGAGGATCAAACAGTGTCGCTTGCTGACCACCGTCTGAAATTCATGGAAAGCCTCGCTGAATTCTCCACTATTTGGGGAGCTTTGAGTCACTCGCGGCTCATTTTCCTCCTATCTCGGATACTATGTCGCTGTATGTTGAAGTGGCTTCTGAGGTTTTAACGTCTTGTTTCCGAATCGACGTCTCGCAGAATTAGCAAGGATTAGCGACATCTTACTAATACCGAGATACATGACATTTCTATTGGGGATTATAATGAGCATTATTTCATTTAGGAGTAAGCCGCTGAGGAAGGCCTTTGCGTGGACAACGGGGCCTGAACCTCGTTTGGGCAAACTCCAGACCTCTCTGGTTTGACTGCACGAGATGCTTGTGAGACGATCAAAACAAACTCTAGAGCTTGGTTTTTCCAGACTGTGTTATTCAGCCTTCCGTGAGACTCTTTCTTTCGGCCTACCTGAAGGCTGGCGGCCCTCACCTGCAGGGCCTTTTTTGCTGGGGCAACATCTGGTGTGCGAGGAGGAGGAGGAGGAGGAGGAGGAGACCCATTGGGGTGCCAGGCTGTGCCCAGCTGGCAACTGGCCATGCTCCCTGCTGCCCCAAAAGGGGCTGGGAGGGTTTTAAAAGATGTGACATGTGCACTGTTATACCGCTTCCGGAGGACAGTCAGAGCGCTTCCTCATTGGAACAGGCTTCCTTGGGAGGTGGTGGGTTCTCCATCTCTGGAAGTCTTTAAGCAGAGGCCGGAAAGCCATCTGATGGAGAAGCTGATTCTGTGAAGGCTCAAGGGGGTGGCAGGTGACAGTGGAGGAGCGAGAGGGTTGGGAGTGTCCTGCATAGTGCAGGGGGTTGGACTAGATGACCCAGGAGGTCCCTTCCAACTCTGTTATTCTATGATTCTAAATTCCGTCTAAACCTCCGGAAGAGGTTCCTGACAGTCAGAGCGGTTCCTCAGTGGAACAGGCTTCCTCGGGAGGTGGTCGGTTCTCCATCTTTGGAAAATTTTAAACAGAGGCTGGAGAGCTATCTGACAGAGAGGCTGATTCTGTAGAGGTTCAAGGGGGTGGCAGGTAACAGTGGATGAGCAAGAGGGTTGTGAGTGTCCTGCAGAGTGCAGGGGGTTGGACTAGATGACCCAAGAGGTCCCTTCCAACTCTATGATTCTAATTCATGTTCCCTGCAGGGCTAGAAAAGGTCCAAGCTTGCCATTGATCCTAACATAGCAGCACATTTCTTTCTTTCTTTCTTTCTTTCTTTCTTTCTTTCTTTCTTTCTTTCTTTCTTTCTTTCTTTCTTCCTTCCTTCCTTCCTTCCTTCCTTCCTTCCTTCCTTCCTTCCTTCCTTCCTTCCTTCCTTCCTTCCTTCCTTCCATTTCTTAACTGCCACTCCTGGACCAGGCAGATTAACCCACTACAAACTCCTGGCACGCTAAAATCTTCCTATGCCCACTGTCAACTCACCAGTCCAGCATGGGCCAAATGGGCCCTCCCTCCACCCACTGCCTACAAGCCTCAAGAGACGTGTGCCTCCAGCCCTAGATCTTCAGGGCATTTTGAGGAGGGGGCCAAAGACCCTCCTTGACCTGGCCTCACCCAGATGCCTACCGTGGAACTGTGAAAGCTTTGTCCAGGCCCTCAGCTCTTCCGGGAGCTCATTCCACGAGGTCAGAGTCAGCACCGAAAGGGCCCTGGTCAAGGTCAGGCACACATCCCATTGGCCAGGACTCACCAACAGATTCAAACCCACACAGCAAAGAGCCCTGCAGGGGGCAAAAGGAGACAGGCGGCCCCTCAGATGTGTGGGACCCAGACATCTCCTGGAGTCACAGATTGCTTCCAGATTCCAGAGACCAGTTCCCCTGGAGAAGATGGCTACTCTGGATACACTCCCATGCCACAACCCAGTGTGGCCCTTCCCCTCTTGGCTCCAATCCCAAATCTCCAGGATTTGCCCAAGCCTGGGCTGGCATCCCTGCATCTCTGAGCTCCCTTCCTGCAGCAGCAGCAGAGACTGGCCCATTGATATGCTAAATTTATTTCCATGGTTAATTTTATTGCTGTTTGTCACCGATAAGCAGATGCCATATACAAGCAGAGGGCTGCTTTCTGGGCAACGAGTAATTTGGAGTTTTACTAGACATTATATGGTACGCTGCAAAGTCACAGACTCCCTTGGGCTGGTCTAAAACGGTTCTTAAATCATAGTGGAATAACATCTCTCCCCCATACACGAGCACGCCGTCTCCCTAAAAAGATAAGCCAGCACGAAAGAATGAGATTCTGTTTTTAATGGGCAGCGAGATGTGAATAACCCAAAGCCGGCGGGGGGCCTGGCTTCAGCGGAGGCGGGCGAGGGGGGAGGCTGTGCATGGGGAGGGGCCGGGATCGCCTCCCCCTCCTGCAGGGAGGGGAGTCCAGGATGGAGCATCTGCTCTGCTGGGCCCTTCTTCAGGCCACCCTGGAAATCCTGGCAGGGCGTCATCGGTGAGACACCAGGTGACAGTGGATGAGCAAGAGGGTGGTGAGTGTCCTGCATGATGCAGGGGGTTGGACTAGATGACCCAGGAGGTCCCTTCCAACTCTGTGATTCTAGGATTCTAAATTCTGTCTAAACATCCGGAAGACGTTCCTGACAGTTAGAGCGGTTTCTCAGTGGAACAGGCTTCCTCGGGAGGTGGTGGGTTCTCCATCTTTGGAGATTTTTACACAGAAGCTGGAGAGCCATCTGACGGAGAGGCTGATTCTGTGAAGGCTCAAGGGGGTGGCAGGTGACCGTGGAGGAGCGAGAGGGTTGTGAGTGTCCTGAACAGTGCAGGGGATTCGAGTAGATGACCCAGGAGGGCCCTTCCCACTCTATGATTCTACGAGTGCATCAGGGCTGGAGTGCTGGGATGCATGGGGGTGAGGAGGGGGGCTGCTGCTCAAAATGGTGTGGAAACATTAATCAGTCCTAAATATGGCAGTCAGGCTCCTGCCAGAGAGATTTGTGGGGGCTGCTAAAAGATCCTTGTCTGTTTCTGGCACTAGTCAAAGAGCAGCTTCGTTCCTAACTGGATTGGGGCCTGGTTTCCCTTACTCCCTCAGTGTCCCACCCACCGCTGCAGTTCTGCCTCTCCAGCCCTGCCCTTGAGAGGTGACTCTGGACGGGGCCTTTTCAGGGGTGGCCTCTCCCCACGGAGCCCTCCCCTCCAAAGCAGCTCTGCAGCCTGACTCTGCAGACCAGGGTATTCTTTGGAGCTCTCCACACCCCACCGGGGGCCGGCAGCCCTGTGACACAGGTGCCCTGGCCTGGGCCCTTCCTGGGTGAGCATGTGGCTGGCTACCAGGAGCGGCCCAGAGGGCAGAATTTATGGCCCCCTGACTGCTGGAGATTTGCAGCTCTCCCTCCCTCTGTGTCGGAGGCACCATTTCTTTGTATTTATGGACGTGACCTTCTCTTTTGCACTCCCAGAGCGGGGTGATAAATTGGACTCTTCTGTCCCAAAAAAAGCAGACGCTGCTCTTAAAAGATGGATCGAGGGCCTCTGGACAGGCCTCACCCGCCGGGGCTGGAAGGTCTCCTTCTGCCTTGAGCCTCTGGGCTGCGGGGGAGCCAAGAGGGAAGCAGGCGGCGGGGGGGGAGAGGCTTCCAGGGAGACGGGCCAAGTCCGCTGACAGAGCCCCGGACCCTCCTCAGGCGGAATGCTCCACCTACACCTCGTGGCCAATAGCCACTGATGCCCATCCAGCCCTCCACCTGGAGTTGTGCAAAAAGACCCACTCCGCTGCCCATCCAGGGGATGATCCTGGGATGATCTCAGAGAACAGGCCGGTCCATCAGGCTGCTCAGCTCCTCCTGGCGCCTGGGATCCTGGAATGAGAATGGATCTGCCTCTGTGGGACCCCCAGTTCCCCCTACGCCCGCACCAGCCCTGCGTCTCCAGGCCTTCCCCAGGCTGGAGTTGGCCCCCTGTGCAACCGCCCTGCGTGGGCTGTCCCTGCAGCTCCATCCAGACGGCCTCTTCTGTCCCCTCCAGCTCCGGAGCCCAGGCCCAGAGGCTGTGTGCAAAGGCCGCCCTGGAGCGGAGCACGGCGATGCTGTGTGCGTGGCTCTAAAGACAAAACACACACACACACCCCCGAACATGGCTGTTTCCGAAACCGTCCATTTGCCAGGGAGGGGAAGAGCCTGTCAAGCTGTCAGGAGCGATTGGAGGAGGCAGCTGCTCCCGCAACAAACCCGATTTGTCAGCCTTCCCCAGGTAGATCCACAAGCCTCTTCATCAAAGCACCTGGAAGCACTTTCCCCCTGACTTGTCACCCCCCCCACACACACACACACACACAATCTGCTGGGCGCCAATGTTATCCCAAGCGGCTGCAAGGAAGGCTGCCTGATGTCCTTGCGCCCGCTCACACGCCTTGCCTGCAGGCACGTGAAAGAGAGGGAGAGGGAGAGCGCGTTGGGAGGGCTGGACGCCGTGCCGCAGAAGCCGCAGCCCTCCCCAGCGCCCGTCTCCTGCCCAAAGGACAACGCTCTGCAAAGGGGCTTCTGCCTGGCACCTCGTGCGCCAGGCCTGGCAAGAAAGAGAAGGGAAGGGACGTGAGATGCTTTAACGGCCTCTCCAGTTGAATAACTGCCTGTAATGAAGCTGCTATGCTCTGTGGCTTCAGCTTGCGTGGTAGCTCATGCGTCAGAGGGTTACAGTCTGCCACGCCAGCCTCAGGTCAGAGGCGAACCTCAGAGCAATAAGCAGAGCCCTGCAGGGTCCGACCCAAAGGCCACCAGGTCCAGAATCCTGCTCAGGCTGCAGTTGGAAGCGCCCTGAGCAGGAGTTGGCATCAGAGCAGAGGAGGGAAAGTCAGAGGATTAGGGGGAAATGCCTAATGTCCAATGCAAATCGCCACTTTAGGGTCAGGAGGTGAATTTCTTCCAGGCCAGACTGGCCAGGGACTCTGGTTGGGAGGGGCACCATCTGGGCATGAAACTGGGGTCACTGCGGGTGGGCAGGTAGTTGTGAGTCTCCTGCATTTAGCAGGGGGTTGGACTAGATGACCCTGCAGGTCCCCTCCCACTCTGATTCTCTGAAAAGCCCCAGTTGCAGTCCCAGATGAACCTTCCTCCAGGCTGGAGCGGGCCCCTTCCACATGAAGGGTGCCCAGAGTCCAAAGTGGGCACATTTCTCAGATCTCATGGGCTAAGCAGGATTGGCCTGGTCAGTCCTGGGATGGGAGGAAACCAGGCAAGGCCAGGGGAGGGCGAAACACCCCTAGCTGTCTCTGGCCTTGAAAACCCCCAGGGCTTGCCCTTAGGAGGGATCAGCCAAGGGGGGGGACTTACTGGGAGTGGGGAGGGAAGAAGCCTGGGGGTGGGGGGACAATGTTTCTACATCGGTGACTTTGGGGGTGATGCCCTGGTTTGGAGGCGAAACCCTATGATAGAATTAGCTTCTTATCGTAGAGTTCTGACCAAAAGCCAGAAGATGACCCCCCGCCCTCAGGAAATCTCCAACGTCCCTACACAATTCTTCTTCTTAGGCTTCTTAACTATGGGGCGGGGGGGGGAGGTTCCCCTGGTGTTTTAAACCCCTGGGGAGGTCTGGGGAGGTACCAAACCAGGGCTGATTCTGCACTTACTTTGTTCTTTCTGTTGCAGATCCTGCTGAGTTCAGATTGATTTGAACTCGGATCTTCCTCTATCCCTCCCTGCCCCCCAATTGAAACAGAAAGTGTTCTTTACTTAATTATGGAAGCTCAGAGCAGGAAGGGGAGCCAAGCACAGCAGGAGTCACTTTCTCTCTTTTCCTGAATGAAGGGGGTGGGGTGGGGAGAGACTTGGAGACAGCAGAGGAGGGGGAATAAATCCAAGAGGCAAATCTCTGCTGAGAGAAGTTAGGGCTTCTGGAGCGCCGTCACTTTAAGGGAAGCCTAGCAACCGAGAACCAGGAAGTCTTTGAACTGACTCTCTGGCCAATCAGGGAAGACTGCTTTGCTATGAGGCACGGAGAAGGAAGTTAATTTGCAAAATGCCGAAATCTGCACACCTCCTGATGCCGATTTTTTCAAATATCGAGGCTTATATCTACGTCTGGATATTGCAAGGGAAAGGTGGGGTTACTCCGGATCAATCATGTATTTCGCAGAAGGAAAATTTAAAGCACCCAAAATTGAATTCACTAAAGACTGCAGGGATTTATTCAAGCAGACAGTGGGTGACACCCAGGGAATCTGCCGGCCCCAGCTGTGAGTCAGCTCTGGCTTTGAGGGCCCTGCCCACGAACAGGGAGTCCAGACTTCAGACTTCAACACGCTGCAGTTCTCGGGGCAGCCTCCCCGTGAAGGCGTCCTTGGCCAAACTGGGACGAAAGCTCTGTTCTCCTGGCAGTGAAGGACGGCCAGATATTTGTGGCGAGGCAAGCTTCCGCTTCCTTTTTTAAATAAAGTAACAATAATTATATTTCCAGCAGGTGGTGCTCCGTTTCCCCCCGCAATAAAGACAATGAAATATACCTTTCTGGCACATTAATTGGACGCCGGCTCCTTGTTACAGGCTGCCTAACGGGCTCCGCTTGTAATTCTGGGCCTAATAACATGAAAGATTAATTACAGCTCAAAATAGTAATAGCAAGAAATATTACGGCTCTGAAATAAAGTGGAACATTTATATACGGATTTACCTAAATGGAATTTAAAATTAAATTAGCCATTAGATCATGCACTGTTAGAACAGCTGGGAACAAAAAGGCTCTTATCTGAGCATCTCTTCGGTGTGTCATTGAGGCTCTTCCCTGAGGAGACACTCTTGTGCTGGGCCACTGCCAAACCCGCTTCCCTTAGCCTCCGAGCTCGGACCAGACAGGGCCCCCAAGGGCATCCGTTGTCCCTGTGCTAACACACCAACCCAGCGGGGTAGGGCAGTCATGCAAATGAGGGGGGAACCAATTTTGCCCCTCCTTAAGGTGCTTCTGACCCCAAGTTAGTCAATTTCCAATGGCAGCCATATCGGTCTGCAGGAGAAGAGCTAGAACGGAAACACTCAGCTGGGTCTCTGAGGGGCTCCTGGATGAAAATGGATTAATAGAATCATAGAATCACAGAATCATAGAGTGGGAAGGGGCCATACAGGCCATCTAGTCCAACCCCCTGCTCAATGCAGGATCAGCCCTAAGCATCCTAAAGCATCCAAGAAAAGTGTGTATCCAACCTTTGCTTGAAGACTGCCAGTGAGGGGGAGCTCACCACCTCCTTAGGCAGCCTATTCCACTGCTGAACTACTCTGACTGTGAAAAACTTTTTCCTGATATCTAGCCTATATTGTTGTACTTGAATTTTAAACCCATTACTGCGTGTCCTCTCCTCTGCAGCCAGCAGAAACAGCATCCTTCCCTCCTCCAAGTGACAACCTTTCAAATACTTAAAGAGGGCTATCATGTCCCCTATCAACCTCCTTTTCTCCAGGCTGAACATTCAGTTAATGGTGTCACAGGGCTTCTGTGCCATGCCCCTGGCCCGCTGGCCATAAAAAGGAAACGGGGACAAGCCATCCTTGTTCTCATGCTGGGCTCTTCCTTGCATGAACCTGTGTGCCTGTAGGTCAGGATCTTTTTATCTGTCTTAATAAAAATCATTTTCAGAATTAATTTTTTAGGAACTGCCTCTGTGTAAGATTTCTGATCAGATCCTCTCTTCGAATATACTGATCTCACTCAGAGACCCTCTTCCAGAATCACTCATTCCCACCATCATAAATTCGGGAGAGAAGGCAACACGGCCACATCCAGACCAGGGTTAGATCTTCCCCAAATCTGTGCTCTTCCAGGGTGGGGTGGGGGCAGAAGGACCAGCCTCCCCAGGAGAACCCAGAAGAGCAGCTCTCCTGCCATGGCTCAGAAGCAGGAGAGGGTGGAGTCCTCTGAGGGTCTGACACTGAAGCACGGAGCGGATGGCTGTGCTTGCAAAACAGGCAGCCTGAAAGGAAGAACGGGGATGTTCGGCAAAGGATTGTCTGCCTTTATTCTCCAGCTGTCCGCCTGCCTCTGTGGAGCCCTGCCTCTGCTTGGGTATTCCGCACATGAAAGGCTGTGCGCAGACTGTGGGAGGGGGAACAGGTTTGCTGAGCTGTTGACTGCACAAGAATCAACAGCAACATCTTGAGGAAGAAGAAGAGGAGGCCTCTCATGGCAACCGGGCCGAGCCGGTCCCGGGGAGGCAGCCAAGCGATCCAGCTCCCGCCCCCCCATCCTTCCTTGCCAGGCAACGGCGGAGCTCCTTGGCTGCCCTCCTTCTGCCCACGCTGCTAATCCTTGAGATCTTTATCTGCACCAGGCGGCCGGTGGGTGGCTGCCCGTTTCCCTCCTTGTTCAGGTGCGGTTTTTGCATCCTCCGGGTAGGGCAGCATCTGTCCAGGGTCCTGCAGCTCCAGAAGGGAGAGGGCCTTCGAATGGAGCCGGCTGAGAGCTGTCCTGCTATTGGCCAGCACGGAGGGTTGGGAGGGCCAAAGAAGCCCCCTGCAAAGCCAGCCCCGATGGGCTGTTCTCCATGGGGCAGGGAAACGTCCTCGTGGGCTGGAGCCTCCCGTTCAGTTGCCAGACATGGACAGGGCCTGCCCCCCCCCTGGAACTGCAGCTAATCTCCCGACAGCAGAGGTCAGTTCCCCTGAATCACAGAATCATAGAGTTGGAAGGGGCCATAAAGGCCATCTAGTCCAACCCCTGCTCAACGCAGGATCAGCCCAAAGCATCCTAAAGCCTGTTTGGCATCCTAAAGAATGGGGCCTATTTGGAACGTGGACTCTATGCCTGTGCAGCCTTCCCCAAGCTCCAGCCCCAAGTCTTCAGCCCTGGTATGAACCCCGTGGGTTCAGGACGACATGGGCACTCGACTGGCCCTTAACAGAGGCCCTTAATGGCCCTCAAGTCTGTTCCCGGACTGGCGGGGATCCAGCAAATCCTTTGCAAGAGTTTTGAATCCAGTCTCAAATGCCGAGCTCCTGGTCTCTGAAGGTCCGCAGACACATCTGGAAATGTCTGCAGACACAACCGGCCTCCAGGAAATGAAGGCCACGCCAAGAGATTTGCCAGCTCAAGGCGGGGAAATTATTTATTATTTATTAATCACCTTTATAGGCCGCTGCTTCTGGACCAGCCATTTCACAGCCGTTAAGAACAAGAATATGCATTCAAAGTGCAGCCATCCAAAACAAATAAAAACAGTCCCGCCCCCCACCCCCCATCTCAAGCATCCCCTGCGACAGGCATATTTCTCCGGGCTGGTGCCTAGAGGGAGCCCAACAGCTTCCTTGCCCTGGCCTCCAACCACTGGAGACTTGGGGGTGGCCCCTGGAGAGGACAAGGCCTGGGAGGGCACTGACCTCAAGGGGGTCTAATGCCCTCGAGCCCACCCTCCCAACCCAGCCCCAGCAGCCATGTTCTCCAGGGGAACGGATCGCAGTCACCGAGAGATCAGAAGCACCCCGAAAGCAGCTATGGGCCACCCTCTCCCTGGAGACCCCTGGGGGATTCTCAGCCAGGGTGGGGTGTCTCCTGCAGGCTCTGGGTTCGGAAACACCAGGCGATTGGGGGGGCGGAACCAGAGGAAGGGGAGGGGCTTCAATGGGGGATAACGCCCTGCCCTCCGCCTTCCCAAACAGCCTGCAGGGGAACTGGCTGGGACCGCCTGGGCATCGGTTCTCATCCCAGGAGACCTCCAGCCACGGGCTGGAGGTTGGCATCCCTGGTTCCTGGGCTCCTTGTGGAAGCCTCCAGCTCCCCGCAGGCCCATTCAGGAGGCTGTCGACATGAGGCCGGCATGGCCCCCCGTTTGAACGGCCCTGCTTAGAAGTCTCTTCCGACATAACCTGCTGGGCACATGTTACCTTCCGAAACGCCAGTTGCTATGGCAATGTGAGAGGACCCAAAATGGCTGCGAGCGCAGGGGAGCATGCTGCAATGAGAGACCGGGGGCAGGGGGAAGGAACAGGGATGCTGCTGACAGGATTCGTGTCGGCCCCATGGAGCTATCCTGCACCCCCCCCACACACACACCCCTCGCCCTGCAAGGTGCTTCCCTGGGTGAAGAGGGCCACAGCCACAGCCTGGTGCATTGGCTAAAGAGCGGCAACCTCTACTCCAAGAACTGGGCTTGATCCCTAACTCCTCCACATGCAGCCAGCTGGGTGGCCGTGGGCCAGTCCCAGTTCTCTCAGAGCTCTCTCAACGCCACCTACCTCACAGGGTGTCTGTTGTGGGGAGAGGAAGGGAAAGGTATTTGTAAGCCACGTTGGGGCTCCTTCTGGTAGTGAAAGGTAAAGGTAAAGGTATCCCCTGTGCAAGCACCGAGTCCTGTCTGACCCTTGGGGTGACGCCCTCCAGCGTTTTCATGGCAGACTCAATACGGGGTGGTTTGCCAGTGCCTTCCCCAGTCATTACCGTTTTACCCCCCAGCAAGCTGGTTATTCATTTTACTGACCTCGGAAGGATGGAAGGCTGAGTCAACCTTGAGCCGGCTGCTGGGATCGAACTCCCAACCTCATGGGCAAAGCTTTCAGACAGCTGCCTTACCACTCTGCGCCACAAGAGGCTGGTAGTGAAAAGCAGGGTACAAAACCCCAGCTCTTCTTCTTCTCTTGTTCGTTGTGTGGGAATTTCCATCATGTTTGGGACTTCTAAAAGAGCCTCTGCTCTCTGCATTCTCACTTGCAAGCCCAGAAGGGCCCCTCCGCTGGAACCAGATTGACTTCCTCCCCCCTCCCCCTCCCCTCCCTCCCTCTGACTCCCCGGGGCTTGGCAAGCCAGATGTGGCAGTGCACCAGAGGCGTGTTCAGGCCTCTTCGGAGTGCGCCTGCCTTTGAGGAGATGAAAACGGGTTATAGATTCTGCCCAGAAGCCCTGGTGAGGCCTGCGCTTCCCACGTCGCTGCAGCAGGCATTTTCCTAAACGGGCCGGCCGTACCTCGGAGTGGGCTAGCGTTGCCACACGCAAGACCTGTGGTGCGCATAGAATCATAGAACCCCAGAGTTGGAAGGGGCCTCCTGGGTCATCCAGTCCAGCCCCCTGCCCGATGCATGATGCAAGAGCACATGAAGGATGGGTGTCGGGCAGGGGGCGTGGGGAGGTGGGTAGTGTACAGATTCAGATTAGGAACTTCCTGATATATCGAAAGGACGTTGCCACGGATGCAGTCGGCCATTTGGGTACCCGCAGGACCGCACCCCTTTGAGCGCCGGAAGAGAGCGGGGCTCTGTTCGTGAGGGAAGGGCCCCCGTGGGGGAGGTTGGCAAATGGGCCAACGGGATGCTCTCGGAAAGTTTTCGGAATAAAATGCATCCCGGCTAATGACAGCAAATTTATTTGATTTATACTACTCGCTGCTCCATTTTCTTAGAAAAACGCCGGAATAGCAAACCGATTATTCTTGTTTGTCACTTTGAAACCAAGTCGCTGCGGGTGTCTGTTTGTGTCCAAGGTAGGTGGGGGTGGGTGGGGGGTGTCATGTTTCCAAATGCCTGTCCCCCATTTCTGTGCTCGGCTCCTCCCCCAGCCCGCCCCCTTGATACCAAAGGCAGCTCCCATGGCAACATAATGAGGCAAAGGTGGCCCACCTGGAGCCTCAGGTGGTGACCTTCAAATGGCACAAACACCAGGGTATTTTGGGGAAGGGGGTTCATGCACACACACACACACACACACGTGTCTGCCCACTGGGCTTGCCAGCAGCTGGCCCCTCCGGCCTTTCCCTTGGGGTTTCATCGAGAGAGCTCAGCGCGCCTGACACTGGAACCCGGAGGACTTGGGCCCTGCAGGCTGGAAGGCGTGCCGGCTACGATCCACATCTGGAGACGCCTGGGCAGGGCCACAGAGACAGCACTGACCTCCCCTTGGCCAGGGGCTGGTGGGCTGCAGGAATGAGAATCCGGAGACAGGAGAGGGCCCATTCCGCACACAATGGATAATCCACATTCAATGTTCTTTGAAACTGAATTTTCCTTCCCCCCTCTTTGCATATTTAACTCTGGCACAGCAGAGGAACTGGCTGGCCACTGAGGGAGACAGGACGCCAGATGAGTTGAGACGGACCCTCACTGACCCAGCAGAGCTCTTCTGAGGTTCTTAGGAAGGCCTCGGCCTCTCTGCCCTGTTGTTGGCCCTCAAGAGGAACTGGCTGGCCCCTGTGGGAGACAGGAGGCTGGACTGGATGGACCCCTGGTCTGACCCAGCAGGGCTCTCCTGATGTTCTTAGGAAGGCCTCGGCCTCTCTGCCCTGTTGTTGGCCCTCCAGAGGAACTGGCTGGCCTCTGTGTGAGAAGGGAGGCTGGACTGGATGGACCCCTGGTCTGACCCAGCAGGGCTCTCCTGGTGTCCTTAGGAAGGCCTCGGCCTCTCTGCCCTGTTGCTGGCCCTCCAGAGGAACTGGCTGGCCCCTGAGTGAGATAGGAGGCTGGACTGGATGGACCCTGGTCTGACCCAGCAGGGATCTCCTGATGTCCTTAGGAAGGCCTCGGCCTCTCTGCCCTGTTGCTGGCCCTCCAGAGGAACTGGCTGGCCCCTGATTGAGATAGGAGGCTGGACTGGATGGACCCCTGGTCTGACCCAGCAGGGCTCTCCTGATGTCCTTAGGAAGGCCTCGGCCTCTCTGCCCTGTGGCTGGCCCTCCAGAGGAACTGGCTGGCCCCTGAGTGAGACAGGAGGCTGGACTGGATGGACCCCTGGTCTGACCCAGCAGGGCTCTCCTGATGTCCTTAGGAAGGCCTCGGCCTCTCTGCCCTGTTGCTGGCCCTCCAGAGGAACTGGCTGGCCCCTGAGTGAGATAGGAGGCTGGACTGGATGGACCCCTGGTCTGACCCAGCAGGGCTCTCCTGATGTCCTTAGGAAGGCCTCGGCCTCTCTGCCCTGTGGCTGGCCCTCCAGAAGAACTGGCTGGACCCTGTGTGAGACAGGAGGCTGGACTGGAGGGACCCCTGGTCTGACCCAGCATGGCTCTCCTGATGTCCTTAGGAAGGCCTCGGCCTCTCTGCCCTGTTGTTGGACCTCCAGAGGAACTGGCTGGCCCCTGTGTGAGACAGGAGGCTGGACTGGATGGACCCCTGGTCTGACCCAGCAGGGCTCTCCTGATGGCCTTAGGAAGGCCTCGGCCTCTCTGTCCTGTTGCTGGCCCTCCAGAGGAAGTGGCTGGCCCCTGTGTGAGACAGGAGGCTGGACTGGATGGACCCCTGGTCTGACCCAGCAGGGCTCTCCTGATGTCCTTAGGAAGGCCTCGGCCTCTCTGCCCTGTGGTTGGCCCTGCAGAGGAACTGGCTGGCCCCTGTGTGAGACAGGAGGCTGGACTGGATGGACCCCTGGTCTGACCCAGCAGGGCTCTCCTGATGCTCTTAGGAAGGCCTCGGCCTCTCTGCCCTGTTGCTGGCCCTCCAGAGGAACTGGCTGGCCCCTGTGTGAGACAGGAGGCTGGACTGGAGGGACCCCTGGTCTGATCCAGCAGGGCTCTCCTGATGTCCTTAGGAAGGCCTCGTCCTCTCTGCCCTGTTGCTGGCCCTCCAGAGGAACTGGCTGGCCCCTGAGTGAGACAGGAGGCTGGACTGGAGGGACCCCTGGTCTGACCCAGCAGGGCTCTCCTGATGTCCTTAGGAAGGCCTCGGCCTCCCTGCCCTGTTGCTGGCCCTCCAGAGGAACTGGCTGGCCCCTGAGTGATACAGGAGGCTGGACTGGAGGGACCCCTGGTCTGACCCAGCAGGGCTCTCCTGATGTCCTTAGGAAGGCCTCGGCATCTCTGCCCTGTTGCTGGCCCTCCAGAGGAACTGGCTGGCCCCTGTGTGAGACAGGAGGCTGGACTGGATGGACCCCTGGTCTGACCCCGCAGGGCTCTCCTGATGTCCTTAGGAAGGCCTCGGCCTCTCTGCCCTGTTGCTGGCCCTCCAGAGGAACTGGCTGGCCCCTGTGTGAGACAGGAGGCTGGACTGGATGGACCCCTGGTCTGACCCAGCAGGGCTCTCCTGATGTCCTTAGGAAGGCCTCGGCCTCTCTGCCCTGTTGCTGGCCCTCCAGAGGAACTGGCTGGCCCCTGTGTGAGACAGGAGGCTGGACTGGATGGACCCCTGGTCTGACCCAGCAGGGCTCTTCTGGTGTCCATAAGTGGTCCAGTTTCAGGTCTTTCTCAGTGGTGGCTCTTTCTCTTTAGAATTCCCTCCATTTGGGGTTCGCTTGACGCTCCTTTAAGCACCAGGCCAAGGCATTTCTGTTTAGCCAGGCTTTTAAACTAAGGTTTTTCATTTTTTTTCTGATGTTTTACAGTTTGCTTCTAGCATGAGGACTCTTTTTATGGATACTCTTAGTCTTTGTGGTTGTTTGTGCTGCTTTTATGACCTTGGCTTGTATGTAACTGATAATTTATGTTGTTTTTATGGCCTTGCTCTTCCTTGTGAGCTGCCTCGAGTGGTTCTGTGAAGGGGCAGCAAGAGAATTCTCAAAGCAAGCAAGGAAAGAACAAGGCCATGGAACAAAAGGGAGTGCCCCCGGAGCTGTGGCTCAAACAATCCCCATGAACTCACTTGGAAGCCGCTTTCTGATGAATCAGACCAGGGGTACTCAAACTGCAGCCCTCCAGATGTCCATGTACTACAATTCCCATGAGCCCCTGCCAGCGTTTGCTGGCCACAGTGATCCAGGCGATGATCACCTCCAGAATAGATTTCTGTAAGTCGCTCTACGTGGGCCTGCCCTTGGCCTTGATTTGGAAATTGCAGCTGGTGCAAAATGCGGCTGCTATGATCCTCACAGGAACATCTTGGGGGGCCCACATCCAGCCGGTGCTGAGGCAGCTGCATTGGCTACCAGTTGCTGGCTGGATCAGGTTCAAGGTTTGGGTTTTGACCTTTAAGGCCCCTTGCGGTCTGGGTCCCACGTATCTGAGGGACCGCCTTCCACCCTATGCCTCCCGCGGGGCTTTACGCTCTGCGGGTACTAATTTACTGGTCATTCCTGGCCCCAGGGAGGCGTGCCTGGCCTCACCAAGGGCCAGGGCCTTTTCAGTCCAGGCCCCTACCTTGTGGAATGAGCTCCCAGAAGAGCTGCGGGCCCCGCGGGAGCTTCTGGCGTCCCACAGGGCCTGCAAAATGGAGCTCTGTAAGTGGGTTCGATCAGGTGTGACCGGCCCCCCAGCCCTGACTCCTTCCCCACCCCCTGATGGACTGGTTGAGGGGGGGGGCATTTCAAGACAACTGTAACTGCTATTTCACTCCATGGGGGGTATTTTTACAGGGATCTTCCTATTGTTTTAGTGGGGTTTTAATGTATATTAGATCCTCTTGTGGCACAGGGTGGTAAGGCAGCAGTCATGCAGTCTGAAAGCTCTGCCCATGAGGCTGGGAGTTCAATCCCAGCAGCTGGCTCAAGGTTGACTCAGCCTTCCATCCTTCCGAGGTCGGTAAAATGAGTACCCAGCTTGCTGGGGGGTAAACGGTAATGACTGGGGAGGGCACTGGCAAACCACCCCGTATTGAGTCTGCCATGAAAACGCTAGTGGGGGTCACCCCAAGGGTCAGACATGACTTGGTGCTTGCACAGGGGATACCTTTACCTTTACCTTTAATGTATATTTTTTATTGTAACCCAGCACAAGCTATGTTATGGGGATGGCAGGATATAAATAAAATAATAAAGAAAAAATAATCCATATTTCTACGTCCCCCAAAAGCAGGGCTTGCAGGATGGTGCCCTCAGAGGCCTGAAAGAACGTGTGGGCATGGCCTTTGGAAACTTTCCCCTTTCCCCTCCCTCCTGGCCGCATGAAGGCCCGGCCTGCCTTCCCAGGCACATGAGGGTGATGAATGGGTCAGAGGCTGGCAGGGGGAGGGAGGAGCTCCACATGTTGGATTGCCAAAAAAATACGAGTCCAACAGCAACTTTAAGACCGACGCAGATTTCTTCAAAGCATGAGCTTTCGAGTGGATGTCCCCTTAAAGGTGCTGTTGGACTCATTTTTTGTGCTGCTGCTTCAGACCGACACGGCTACCCACTTGAATCTATCTTTCCAGGTGGGAGTTATACAAAAACACAAGACCCGCTGTGTGAAGACAACACAAAAAGAATAGGCACCATGTGAAGGAAGGCTTCCATCTGATGCTTTGAAAGCACCAACAATACATAAAAACATTATCAAGCGATTGCAAGATGAGAACAAGAGAGGAGGACAAGGAGGACCAAACCTAGTTAGATCATCACGCAGCGGCACTCAGGTGCACAGCGGACTGGATACGAGAGCCACAGTTAAGGGAACTGGTTTTTGAGAAAGAGGCTACAGGTAACAGTTTCATAGAATCATAGAATCACAGAATCATAGAGTTGGAAGGGGCCATTCAGGCCATCTAGTCCAACCCCCTGCTCAACGCAGGATCAGCCCTAAGCATCCTAAAGCATCCAAGAAAAGTGTGTATCCAACCTTTGCTTGAAGACTGCCAGTGAGGGGGAGCTCACCACCTCCTTAGGCAGCCTATCCCACTGCTGAACTACTCTGACTGTGAAAATGTTTTCCTGATATCTAGCCTATATCGTTGTACTTGAAGTTTAAACCCATTACTGCGTGTCCTCTCCTCTGCAGCCAACAGGAACAGCATCCTGCCCTCCTCCAAGTGACAACCTTTCAAATACTTAAAGAGGGCTATCATGTCCCCTCTCAACCTCCTTTTCTCCATGAAAGACTGTAGCTGCCAGAAATGCAAAAAAAAGGGGGCAACTGTGAACTCTTAGATTGATGGGCAGTTAAAAGTCTGGACAAAGTATAGTAGAAGATTATCTCCTACACCATCAGTATTAAAATTGCCAGTAGAAGCTCATTTTAGTAGAGTACAACAAAAACGATTGACTTGTTTGCAATACAAAGATCTCTTAATCTGGCAAGCTTAAAGAAAGACACATCTTAGAAAAAGAAGGAGTAGAAATCCTATGGTTGGAATATAATCAACTCCTATCTAAGTTTAAAGCAGAATTCCAGCAATCATTAAATGTAGGAGCTTCAATTCCAGAAGTTGAAAATCTATTAATTCAAGAAAAATAACATTTGCAAGGGCAAATATATAAATTATTATTAAAATACAAAACTGAGATGGAACAGGTCAAACCGTGTATGATTAAATGGATGCAAAATTTTGCAAAATTTTGAGATGAGCATGACATTAGAACAATGGGAATATATATGGATTAGAATTCCTGAGCTCACTAACAGTCAAACTCTTAGAGAAAACTGGTACAAAATGTTCTATAGGTGGCATGTGACACCAAAAGTGATTGCTGCAATTGCAAAAGGTTGTGATGACAAACGTTGGAAATGTACAGATAAAGTTGGTTCTTTCTATCATATGTGGTGGAAATGTCAAAAAGTGTACAAGTACTGGGCTAAAGTTCATGTTACAATGCAGAAAATGTGGGATCTGAATTTTCCTTTGAAACCTGAATATATGCTATTAAGCCTATCTCTGCAGTGCCTCCCGACACACACAGGAAGCAGATTCTATGCGGCGACGGCAGCAAGACTAGTTCTGGCTACAAAATGGAAAATGCAGGAGCCACCTTCAATAGAAGACTGGCTGGGCAAACTGGCAGATCTCGCCCAGATGGTTAAACTGGCATTAAGTGTTAATGGAAAAATTGAAGAAGAAGAAGAAGAAGGAGAAGGAGAAGGAGAAGGAGAAGAAGGAGAAGGAGAAGGAGAAGGAGAAGGAGAAGGAGAAGGAGAAGGAGGAGAAGGAGAAGGAGAAGGAGAAGGAGAAGGAGAAGGAGAAGAAGAAGAAGAAGAAGAAGAAGAAGAAGAAGAAGAAGAAGAAGAAGAAGAAGAAGAAGAAGAAGAAGAAGAAGAAGAAGAAGAAGAAGAAGAAGAAGAAGAAGAAGAAGAAGAAGAAGAAGATGCTTAGGATGCTTAGGATGCTTAGGGCTGATCCTGCGTTGAGCAGGGGGTTGGACTAGATGGCCTGTGTGGCCCCTTCCAACTTTATGATTCTATGATTCTATGATTCTATGATTCTAAGAGCTGGTTCTTAGATGCCACTTTACCCAAAGGAAGCTCAAAGTGGCTCACAGTCGCCTTCCCTTTCCTCTCCCCACAACAGACACCCTGTGAGGGAGGGGAGGCTGAGAGAGCCCTGAGATTACTGAAGAAGAAGAAGAAGAAGAAGAAGAAGAAGAAGAAGAAGAAGAAGAAGAAGAAGAAGAAGAAGAAGAAGAAGAAGAAGAAGAAGAAGAAGAGTTGGTTCTTATATGCCACTTTTCTCTCCCCGAAGGAGGCTCAAAGAGGCTTTCAGTTGCCTTCACTTTCCTCTCCCTACAGCAGACACCCTGTGAGGTGGGTGAGGCTGAGAGAGCCTTGATAATTACTGCTTGGTCAGAACAGCTTTATCAGTGCCGTGGCGAGCCCAAGGTCACCCAGCAGGCTGCATGTGGGGGGGGGGTGCAGAAACGAACCCAGCATGCCAGATTAGAAGTCCACACTCCTAACCACGACACCAAACTACACCAAGTAAAATATATTGGGAAAGGAGGGGTTTTACTAATATAATATGTTTAGAGTCTAAACAATAGCTTTTCTTATGTCCATTGTATGTATCTACCTTGTTTCTATCTTTTTGGGAAAATAAAAATCTTATTTAAAAAAAATGTCCTCAAGCTGTCGGAAGGCTCCCGGAAATCCCAGGACCCAAACGAGGAGCCGGTAAGGGGGGTGCGGACCTTCCTCGCCGTCTCTCATAGTCTGAGGAGTTGCTGCTCTGTCTTTGAACAGTGAAGAACTGCCGCAGGGTGGGAGCCTTCTCTTGGGATTGTGCAGCAAGGACTTGGTTGGGGTCCACTGAGCGGAACGCAGGACTTACCGGTCCCTCGTTGGGATCCTGGGGTTTCCGGGGGCCTTTCGACAACTTCCTAACATTTGTGTGGGTTGTCTGTGTTTTTAAAGCATTAGCAATTCATGTTGTGTTGCCTTTACGCAGTGGGCCTTGTTCTTTTGTATAGCTGCCACACACTGAGTGTACCGTCAGAACAGTTGCCCTTGGCAAGGCGTGGCCTTGTACCCCTCGGAGGTCCCTTCCCTCCCTGAGCAATCCCCCCCCCCAAGCTCCAACCTTCAAATCTCCAGGAATTTCCTGAACTGGAGCTGGCATCCCTAGGCCCATCCAAGTTCAAGCGGAAGGGCCTGATCCCCACCACCGGCACCTCTAGTGACAGAAAGCAGGCTCTAGCCAGAGTGGGCAGAGAGCGGGTTTGGGTGCCTCTCCCCCTCCCGTGGGTGAGTCCTCTTGCTCCGTCAGCCCGGGGGGGGGGGGGAGGAGAGGAGGGGGAGCCCCTATTCCATGGGGATGAATGAGGAAGATCAGGCATACAGGAAGGCTGAGATCCTTGAGGACCAAGGGGGGAGGACAGCGTTGGGGGGACGCCCGGCCTCCTTCTTCTTTTGCTTCATCGGAAAGTAGTGGCTCCTTTTGAAAGCAAGGCAGGCAGGGGGGGATGGGGGGGCATTAAAGCTGCCATCAGCTGGCCTGATGGACCGTAGCGTTCCCCTCCGATCTATGCTGGGAGGCAGCCTGGAGAGCGGGTGGCTGGTTTTACAGTCTCGACGATGTTTAGCACCAACCTGCACGTCAGAGGTGGAGCTCAACACTGACAAAATGCTTCTCCCCCCCCTCCTCCCCCACGTCCCAAGCATCCATCAGCCAGGCCTGGGGAGGGAGGTGTGCGCAGCTCATGAATTTCTGTCACATCGGGCTGTTAATGCCACCCAAGGAGCTCTTTACGGCCGTCCTATGATCACGGCAGATGTGCTTGAACATCAGGCCCCCCTCCGCACTCCTTGGGGGGGGGGGAAGGCTCCTGCGTGCCCAGAATGACCTCTTCCGACAGCCTGGGCCTCTCCTGCTTGGGGGCCGCAGAGGATTCGGGGGCTGTGCTCAGACCTGAACAAACTTCAGAGTGGCGCAAAGAAATGCGCAACTAGCAGTGCCCAGTCATGTGGGCCCCTGCCCGTGTGTCACGCCTCCAGCTCCTTCTCTGGCCTGCCAAGTGAGCAAGGAAACGTGCTGCCAACTCTGGGCAAGGAAATCCCTGGGGATCTGGGGGTGGGGGCCCTTGGTCAGGGAGAGGGCAGCTTCTCCTTGGATCTGCAGCTGAGGCTGAGGGTTGCCACCTCCAGGAGGTTTGGGGCCTGGGGAGGCCAGCGTTTGGGAGGGGAGGAAATGCAACAGGGATGCAAAGCCATGAAATCTGCCCTGCAAAGCATCCAGGGGAACGGATCTCTGGGACGTGGGAGATCTCCAGGCCCCACCTGGAGGTTGGCAGCCTTCTGCTTATCACAGCAAAGAACATCCAGCCAGGGGAGTCTGTGCTTGTTGTAGGAGGAAGCAATCTCAGCAGTCTGCAAGACTGAGCGGAATATGGAGGGGGAGGGGGAGGAGGAGAAGGTGTGCATTCAGCACAGACAGGGTAGGAACGTCCTGATGATTTCCAGGTTATCTCCTCGAGTGTCCTGATTGGCTCAAGAGGAGATGTCCTGCCGGTCTGAGAATGACCGCCAGCCGCAGGGGGCTAGAACGTCAGGCCTCTCTATATATATACAGAGTTGTTTCTCTTCATAAGTAAAACGACTTTATTCTTTAAGCAGCTGGTGTCCCACCCTCTCTGCATGTTCACACTCTGCCAACACCAATGACGTACGGGGTGGGGGGCATCAGATTTCTCTTCAGACTGTATAAAATCCCCCCCCCTGTGGTGGCGGAGGACGGGGGGGGTGACGATCCCCACAAAGGCCCCCCCCCATCTAGTTTAGTCTCCTCCCTGTTCCTTTTGAAGGATGCTTCCCCGTTCCCCGTGCCAATGCAGACTCCCGAGGAACCCCTTGATCAGGGAGAGTGTGGGGGTGGGGAGGCCCCACCTACCCCATTTCCTCACTGGCAGAAGCCCCCCCTCCTTCCCCTAGCGGCTTTTACTCCTGGGCGGGGGGGGGGGGCTTCATGGATGGGGATTCTTTCCCCCTGACCCTTTGGGGATTTCTCCCTGGAGCTTCCTCTCTGCCAGTTCATCTGAGGACAAAATCTGCCCTATTAGAAGGAAATTGATTTTTTTCTTAAAAAAAAAAAAAACAAACAAACCCTCTTTCCAATTACCCTGGATGGCGAAAACAAGGCCTGCCTGTTCTACATATCTTGACAGTTTATTACATGCTCCTTGCTTAACAGTTTTTTGAGTCCTTCTTTTCCCGAGACGGACGAGGACGGGGCCCATTAGCACCGGGGGCTGCGCTGATCGCCCATTTTTCATTTCTTCTTCGGAGGAATCTCTCCGCAGCAATAAGGCCGGACATTGAATTATGGCAGCGACACTCCTCTGGCTGTAAATCTGGCTTCTTAAAAATAACCTGTCTCGTTAACAAAACACACTTTGATGGCCTTAAGAGTCCGTCCATCAGCCCTTCCACACCCTGAGGAGTGGGAAATGCTCAGAAGCATCCCAACGATAATCCTGCGCTGACCGCCTGGCCCTTACGTCTCCCGGCTCTTGAGTGTGTCTGTCATGGCAGGGAGGGCTTCTGAACCCCCTCCTCACGCCCTCCCCATGCCATAATGACCAGGAAAGGGGCTCCCAAGAAAACAAGTGTTTGTCTTCACGTCTACACGCCTCCTTGATTTGTGGAACTCACTGCTACAAGATGTAGTCATGTAGGTCACCACTCATGTAGGCTGCCAAACTCCAGGGGGGTCACCTGGAATAATAACTGTTCTGCAGACTATATGGATCTGTCCCCCTGGAGAAAACTCTAGGGCAGGGGTGGGCAAACTGTGGCCCTCCAGATGTTATAGAATCATAGAATCATAGAGTTGGAAGGGGCCATGGAGGCCATCTAGTCCAACCCCCTGCTCAACGCAGGATCAGCCCTAAGCATCCTAAAGCATCCAAGAAAAGTGTGTATCCAGCCTTTGCTTGAAGACTGCCAGTGAGGGGGAGCTCCCCACCTCCTTAGGCAGCCTATTCCACTGCTGAACTAGAATCATAGAATCATAGAGTTGGAAGGGGCCACACAGGCCATCTAGTCCAACCCCCTGCTCAACGCAGGATCAGCCCAAAGCATCCTAAAGCATCCAAGAAAAGTGTGTATCCAACCTTTGCTTGAAGACTGCCAGTGAGGGGGAGCTCACCACCTCCTTAGGCAGCCTATTCCACTGCTGAACTACTCTGTGAATATTTTTTTTCTTGATCTCTAGCCTCTATCGTTGTACTTGTAGATATCGGAGGAGGTGTGGGCACACCCAAA
Source organism: Paroedura picta (assembly GCF_049243985.1). NCBI lineage: Eukaryota > Metazoa > Chordata > Lepidosauria > Squamata > Gekkonidae > Paroedura > Paroedura picta. The sequence continues at coordinate 185,006,640 of NC_135370.1, read as the reverse complement.
AGCTTCCCCCAGAATTCAGCTCTGGGGGTCTTAAAAGTGTCCCTGGACTCCAGATTTGTTCGGCTGCCTCATCTCAACAGGGCTGCCCACCTGAAATTTATTTCTAGCCCGGACGTCTCCGCTCAATCAAAATGTTTACCAGCCTTCAAAGCAATGACAGTGTGGGGTTGGAGGCTGTCACCAACCTCATCACATGTTGTCAGTTTGTGCCCACCCCTGTGGGGCGGCATCTCTCCCAAAAGAATGCCGGCCTCCCTGTGGGGGAAATGGTCTCCTTCCTGGACACCCCAAAGGCAAAGTGGGCTCCTTGAGCTGGAACATTCGGACATGAGAGGGGAGGTGAATTCCCTCCAGGCCAGGCTGGATTCGGGAGATTTTGGAGGGGGGGAGAATTAAATTGGACATGAAATTGGGGTCACTGTGTGTAGGCAGGTAGCTGTGAGTTCTTGCATTGTGCAGAGGGTTGGACTAGATGACCCCGGAGGTCCCTTCCCACGCCTCTATCATTCTACGGCACTCTGCAAGGGGCTGCAGCACGGGGAAAGGGCTTCAGATGTGCTAGATGCCCTTTCATCCAGAGTGTCCAGGCTTGCCAACTCTGGGCTGGAACATTGCTGGGGGTCTGGATCGCACCTGGCTATAATGTCAATAGAGTTCACCTTGCAAGGCTGCCATTTCCTCCAGGACTGGAGGGGGCAGTTGTCAAGGGCGGAGCGCTCCAGAGCCCCACGTGAATTTGGCAGTCTGCGTCCCACCGATGTGGAGCTCTGAGAAACCTGAGCCCCGGCAGACCCCTCCTCCAGCCCCCCAGGGGCCTCTTATCACGGGAGCCTGTGCTGGCATTCCCGCCCTCGGCTACACATCTGGACTTGCCGAGCATCAGCTGCGGTTTTCCAGACGTGTCTCTTTCTGGTGATGGTGCGATTAAGCGGCACCCGTGGAGCTTCTGGCTTCCCCTTCTCACAGGCCTTGTGGCCGCCGTCAGTCCCAGTTGGAGCCTGAGCCCTCGCTTAATGGAGCGTGTTGAGGCTGAATCTCTGAGCGGGGCTGCGCAGTGGCCCCTTCTTCAGCCAGCCGGCCTCCGTGGTGCGTGGATCGCTCTTGCTGGGAATCGCTAGATGGCCCGGGAAGGGGCTTCGCTCCTCGGCATCCACGGGGCCGGCCCTGAGCCTCGCTTTTCAGCTTCAAGCTCCACTTGTTGTAGCACACGGGGAAGTGAAAGGAAAGTAGAATTAGACCTTCAGTAGAGAGTAGTTGCCATTGGATATAATGGGGATGGGGGCACCCTCTTTAGGAGCCCCTAGACATGGACCCCTTGGACCAATCATTTTGAAAGTTGGAGGGGAGTCAGGGAAGAGCCTCCTGGAGCTACCCTGAATGTTTGGAGGCTGTAGCACAGACCCCCTCCCCCCAAGGCCCCAGGAAATGCAGGAACACCAACATTCCCATTATAATCTATGGTGCCATTAACGTCCATGGGCGCCGAAGTCAAAGCGGCTAAGATCTTTGATAAATGAGTAAATTAATTTTTTTCCTGATTTGGGGTGGGGGGGACTTTTGAGAGGCTTGCTTTGATGAATGAAATATTGCTTTGTTTCTGGCATCACCAACACACGTGTCTGCCTATTCGTTGCTCCAGGAAGTTTGCCATTTTTTTAAAAAACCAAATCTCGTCCCGGGAACAAGGGAGAGGGAGGCGTGTGTGAGGGCGGGATGATACAGATGACTCTAGCCTGTTTGAGCCTCCAGGCCTTCCTCCTGCTGGCTGATCTCTGGTCGCTAGTGCTTTTGGGGGTGGTGAATCCACTTTTTGGGATTCCCAGAGAAGCGCTATGATACGGAGGATGTAGCGAGCTGCCAGCTGGATGTGGGCGAAGTCATGTGCAGGGGGCGGAATATTCAGCTTGCAATCGACTGGCATGGTGCTACATTTAATGGGTGCGGAATTCCCCTCTGATTCTATGGAGGCCTCAGCGTCTGTGACCTGTTGTTTGTGCCCCAGAGGAACTGGTTGGCCACCCCTTGAGACTGGAAGCTGTAATAGATGGACCCTCACTGGTCTGACCCAGCAGGGCTATTCTGAGGTTCTCATTAAAGCCTTGGTGATACAATTGGTTGGTTCTTATATGCCGCTTTTCTCTACCCGAAGGAGTCTCAAAGTGGCTTCCAGTCGCCTTCCCTTCCTCTCCCCACAACAGGCGTGCTGTGAAATAGGTGAGAGAGAAGAAGACTTGGTTCCTATATGCCACTTTTCTCAAAGGGGTTTCCAATCACCTTTCCTTCCTCTCCCCACAGCAGACTCCCTGTGTAAGGATTTTTGGGTCACCCGCTTACCCTGGGGGATGGGAGAGCATATGTCATTCGTGGGTCAGAGCCAAAAGAATCCCACGGGTGCTGAGCATTTGTAATGAGGGTGTATTCAAACAGATATGCTGAGGCAGCCACAATGCAAGGCGGCTAGTCAGATCAATGGGGTGTGACAGAGTGTGTACCCTAACTGCCTCCCCCCCTCACCCCCCATAGCAAAGTCCCAATTTCCCTAGAAATTCCAGACCCCTTCTCCCCAGATCTGGTGTTTATTCCAGCAGAGCCTTTGCTGTTGGCAGGGATCCCACAATGAGGCCGCCCAACAGAGGAAAAGCCCAGATTTTTGTACTTAGCCCACACTTTGCTGTCCCAGGCCAGGGCAGCTACGATGACACACAAGGTGACTCAGGCCTTAGCATTCAGGGGTGCAAAGAGCCATCTTGATGCTATCAGAGATCCAGCCAAGATGTGGCCGGGCAGTTGGGTCAGAGGTGTAACGCTAGGTGTAATGTGCAGTAGCAAAATAGCCTACGGCCCTCGCACCCTGGGAGGGAGGTGGGGCTGAGAGAGCTCAGTCAGAACAGCTCTAACGGGACTGTGACTGGCTGCCTGTGGGGGAGCAGGGAATCAAACCCAGCTCACCGGATCAGAAGCTGCCGCTCCTAAATGCTGCACCACGGTGAACTGTGAGGAGCAGCAAGGCTTCCACTGTGCTCCTCCCCAGTCCCCAACTCAGAATGGGGCTGGCGGCTGCCCAGCTAGGCACCCCATTTCGCAACAGAGCTGTTCAAAAATCACGAGGCAAGCACCACGTACTTAGGCAGAGACGGTGCTTCAGCAAACTTCATAACACTGTGAATAAACAGACTGGGTGTGTTTTGGGAGAACACGATGGCTACAAATTGGAGGTGCCCGAGCTGCATAGCTGGAGATGGTGAGCGCACGGAGGGCAGCAACCCGAATCTGTGAGGGTGGTCGTCGAAGCCCGCCTCCCTCTGCTGCCTCCTCCGGCCTGTTTTTGGGAGCCCCGCGTGACAGAGCTGCAGATCCAAGCAGCAGAATGTTAATTCCTTCTTCTCTCTCCCCTCCACGCGTATCACGGGCAGAGCAGAGGCTGCCCTAACAGGAGTTCATCAGAAGAAAACTCTTCCCGTCAGCCCAGACCTTGGGATCAATATTTTTATTGACTGGACTTGGCAAATTTACATTCTCCCTTAGTCTCTCGCAGAGTTTATAAGCCAGCAGACAATGATAAATGCTCCCCTGGTAAATCAAGCCCAGGAGATGCAGGCGCAGCCCCTCCTGCCTCCCCCCCCCCCAGCACCACACAGACGAGTATAGCCCAAAGTTTCCCCTGCTAGAAGTTGCTTTCTGCGCCAGAGAGGAAAGCATGCATGTGCCAGGCAAACAGCAGCTACTGCGCATGATGCGGAGAGTCCCTGGCCTCCACGGGGGAGGCATCTGCATATGTGCCCTTTGGCTTCTGCGAGGAGTAATCTATTTATTTAAGGTTTGGGAAGCGGATTCTCTGGTATTGCAGCCTCTCCCCTCTCAAACTCCCCTTCTTAGCTCCCCCCCCCCATCTCCTGGTATTTCCTAATCCAAGCAGGCTACCTCACCCAGAAGTGACCAGGCCGATGGGACTGTGAGTCAAAAAGTGTGAATGAGATCAAGTGCCAAGCACGCTCTGCCCTGGGCCCTCTGCTCATGGGACACTGGGTGCGGCTGGCCCCGGCCTCTCCCAACCCCCCAACCCCCCGTTCATTCTTGTCTCCTCAAGATTGGGGGATTCCGATGCACACCCTCCGTGGGAATGATATAGAGCCGAACTCCGAATGGCACATCTGTCAAAACACCACGCTAAACTCTGCGTAATAAAATCCACTGAATGATGGATCTCTTGCATTAAAGGGGAAAACTGGGAGAAAGGCAATTTTGTGTATGGGCAAACCTGTGCAGGGTGCATTTCTCATGTCACATAAAGATGGAAATCGCCCCTTCTGGCCGTGGATTACAGATATATTTCAGCAGCAGTAATTGCAGCAGGACGCCGGTGAGCTTAGAACAACCGGATAATTCCCACCAAGGGGAGGGAGGTGACCAGCCACAGAGCCTGCTGGGGGTCTCCGAAGGCTCCCCCGCCCCCTCCCTGCCTCACTTCATCTGGGGAAATCAGACATTGTGCCCTTCCTGGGGGGGGGGGGGAGATGACACTTCCTGGCCAAGTCACCTTCTCCCTTGGTTACTCGGAAAGGAATGGCAGGCGGGTGAAAACCACAATGGAGGCGAAATGATTCATGACCCCTTTTGCCCTCTGGGCTGTGGGTGGGTTGGGTTTGGTTGTGTCCGTGGTCCCACTGCCTGGTTTCCTGTGTTCGGGTTTTTGAATGATTCAGGGGCCTGTTTGTTGGGGATTTTATATGTGTTGTAACCCGCCATGAGCCTTTGGCAGTGGCGGGCTAGAAATCGAATAATAATATTAATATTTGTTTGTTTGTTTGTTTTATTTTTCAAATATTTTATTTTATTTATTTTGGATTTTTATACCGCCTGTTCTTTACAGCTCTGGGCGGTTTACATGGAACATCATGTAACTTTACATGGAACATTATAGCAATCTATAACATTATACAAGTTTCAATACAGCATCACAACATTTTAAGTCAGGTTCAGTTGAACACCTTCCCCTACATTTGATCAGCGGTAGTCAAACTGCAGCCCTCCAGATGTCCATGGATTACAATTCCCAGGAGCCCCTGCCAGCATTCGCTGGCAGGGGCTCCTGGGAATTGTAGTCCATGGACATCTGGAGGGCCGCAGTTTGACTACCCCTGCATTTGATCATGAAAGCAAATTCTCTCCTCTCTCACTCAATACTTATGCTACAGGTTTTGCTCTGGTTCTCGTACCACCATTGTGGTCTAGGCACCCTACCTCGTGATCAGTCCTGCACCGTTTAGCTCCAGTAAGGGTGAAAAGGATGCCTTCCCCCCCTATTTACTCCGTACCCCTGGGCTGCCATGAAATCAATAGGAAAAGAGTGCGTGGAAACTCATATGGATTCCATGTGTAGAAACTGCATTTTTTGCATGACATGGTTGAATGCCTGGAAGGCAGGTCTACAAATGACATCATTTAAAATGCAATAGGGCTGCCAACCTCCAGGTGGTGGCTGGAGATGCCCTGGCCTTACAACTCATCTCCAGGCTACAGAAATCCATTCCCCTTGAGAAAATGGGCTCTGGGTCTTTACCCCTAGGTGAGGCCCCTCCCCAAACGATGCCACGTCTCCAGGAATTTCCCCGCCTGGACCTGACAACTGGGGGAACAGTTCCGGTGTCCTCGAGGCATTTGGTCTGAGGGGGCCGGGGTCCTTCCTTTGGACATATTCAAGCTGGCTCTGGAACCCTCTTCCCCTCAAAGCCCCCACCCCCTACCTCCGCTCCCTCCCGGCCTCCGGAAGCTCAAGGGGGTGGGGGTCTCGGGAGACGGCAGGCAGAGTCTTTCCTCCGTTCTCCAGACCTGGTTGGTTTTTATGGGGGTCTGATGGCAGCAGCTGCTCCACATGGTCCGTTTTATATCTCATCTACTCTTTAAGAAATGCCATTTTAGGGTTCATTCCTATCACACTGTGGCTTTACTGCTTTGCCTTCAGGGCAGGACGGCTGGGAGAGCAGCCGGTGGGTTGCAAAACGACTTAACTAAACAAATTGGCGGATGATGAAGTGTCCTTTGGGGCTGGCTCTCCCACCCCGAACAGCCAGGCCTCTCTGTGGGTTCTCTTTGGGAGGAGAGGGACTGGGGATGGGGGGGGGGGAGAATCAGGGCTCAGGAGGCCAGGGGAGAGAACCCGGCTCAATTCCCCACTCCCCCTCCCCGTCCTCCGCCTGCAGCCAGTTGGGTGACCCTGGGCCAGCCTCTCTCCTCTTAGGGCTCAACAAAATCAGAGTCCAGCAGCACCTGTAAGACCAACAAGGATTTATTCACGGTGTGAGCTTTCGAGGGCCCTGCCTTGAATAAATCTTGGTTGGTCTTCAAGGTGCCTGACTGGACTCTGATTTTGCTGGGCTGCTTCAGGCTAACACGGCGACCCACGTGAATCTTCTCTTAGGGCAGCTCTGGCAGAACAGCTCTTGCACTCGGAGCCGCCTACCTCGCAGGGCAGAAAAGAGAAGAAGTCTAACCAGGCATCATGAACGGGTTAAATAAAGGGACGGGTTACGAGTCGGCGGCAAAACCCCGACATATGTGAAGCACAATAAATCAGTGTCGGAAATCAGAAGAAAATGGAGTCCGATATTAGATTATATTGGAACAGTAAAAATTGAGAAGAAAAGAAATACTCGATTTTTATTTATGCTAACTTTGGGGGAAACGCAAACTCTGGAAAAAAATGCCGTCTGCGGGGTGTGACGTTAAGGGGATGCTGAAGAATAAGATGGCAGACCGGCAATTTATTTATTTATTATTAAATTTATATATCACCGCTCCCAGCAAGCTGGCTCAGGGTGGTTCACAATAAAATATTCCATAAAACCCCAATATAATCATAAAACGTTGCAAAATACAATCCCCATATCCTCAAAAACCGCAAACTCCACGGCAGTAGCAACAATAACTCCTTCCTCCACGTTTCCAGCCTCCATCCTGTCTCGGTTTGGGGATTGAGGATGGAATAATATGTAATTCTTATAGGGAGTGAGTTGTTCATTTCAGCTTTATTATGTTTAATGATAGCGACGTAATATTCCCCTCATTTTTTCTAAATAAAAATTTCTTTTGGAAACGAGGCATGTAACTCCTCTGGAAATATCTTTCAGGTCAGAACAACAGAGCAGGAGAGAAGGAGAATCCCAATCGTCCTCCCTCCCCGCCCCTTGAAATGGTCCCAGTCTTTATTGGGCCCCTTTAACATGCCCGCCTCGTACCTAAAACAGACAGTCTCCCGAATTTAGCGGGGGGAATCAGAGAACTCTTGAAGACACGATGATAGGGGTCACTGGGGGGAACTCCCACCTATGTATTCCGGGGTCTTTCTATTACCGAAAACTTGCACAGAGATCAAACTGAAAATAAAATAAAATTATTTGTGTCACAAAACAAAATTAAAACTAAAACACGCTTTGGTGCAGTTGGATCTAACACACTCACACAATCAGGGTGGTGTGACAGACGATATAATTTTGAGGCGGAAGGAAAGTTTCAGCTCCCTTCTGGCATGCAGAAGTCCAGTAGAAGCAGCAGCAAAAGTGGCCAGGACTTTGGGCGCATGAGGGCTGTCCGGAAGACACACACACACACACACACACACACACACACACAGAGCGCAAGAGCGGCTGCCTCCGGTTCCTTATTAGCAGAAGGATCACATCTTCCTGCTGGGCTCCCCGGCCTCCTGCCTCCCGTCTGTCACGGGTCCCACTCAGTGCTAGTTAAGGGAACAAGCAGTGACATTTCATACATTTTAAATGTAATTTGTGGGAAATGTTTGCAAATTGGAACGGCAGCGAAAGTAGAAAGAGTGAAGCCAGCCCCCCCTGGGCCCTGTTCATTTCAAGCTGCAGGCCCAGGCGAGGGGGAGCCGGATCCCATCTGCCGGAACAGCCAGGCCGGGGAGCAGGCAGGGAAAGTGCCACAGACACCTCGCTCCCTCCGCCGGGGGAAAAGCAAACTTCTCCCACCTCCCCCCCCCACCCCACTTCACACCTTCCCTTGAACAGGTGGCTGATGCTGAGAGAGTCCAGGAGGGCAGGTGTGGGAATGCAAGGAGCAGCCCAGACAAGCAGAGCTCTGGATCTACCAAAGGAGAGGAAAAAGGAGGAGGAGGAGAGGAGGAGGAGGAGCTGGCTTTTCTATACCCGGCTTTTCATTATCAGCAGGAGGCTCAAAGAAGATAACAATCGCCTTCCCTTCCTCACCCCACAACAGGCACCCTGCGAGGTAGGTGGGGCTGAGAGAGCCCTGAGAGAACTGGGACTGAATCATGGAATCCTAGAGTTGGAAGGGTCCATAGAGGCCACCTAATCCGACCCCCTGCTCAATGCAGGATCAGCCCTAAGCATCCTAAAGCATCCAAGAAAAGTGTGCATCCAACCTTTGCTTGAAGACTGCCAGTGAGGGGGAGCTCCCCACCTCCTTAGGCAGCCCCTTCCACTGCTGAACTAGACTCCTAGAATCCCAGAGTGGGAAGGGGCCATGCAGGCCATCTAGTCCCACCCCCTGCTCCATGCAGGATCAGCCTCCAGCATCCAAGAAAAGTGTGCATCCAACCTTTGCTTGAAGACTGCCAGTGAGGGGGAGCTCCCCACCTTCTTAGGCAGCCCCTTCCATTGCTGAACTAGACTCCTAGAATCCTAGAGTGGGAAGGGGCCATGCAGGCCATCCAGTCCCACCCCCTGCTCAGTGCAGGATCAGCCTCCAGCATCCAGGAGAAGGATCTGACCAGCCGCTGCTTGAAGACGGCCAGTGAGGGGGAGCTCCCCACCTCCTTAGGCAGCCCCTTCCACTGCTGAACTAGACTCCTAGAACCCTAGAGGGGGAAGGGGCCATGCAGGCCATCTCCCTATCAATGGGAGAATACCTGGAGGGACTAAAAGAGGCAGTGGTGTGCCCATTGCTGAAAAAAACCATCTTTGGACCTGCAGGAACCTAACAACTGCTGACCAATCTCACACCTGGCGTTCCTGGGGAAGCTGGCTGAAAGGGCTGCTGCAGACCAAATATCAACATTCCTGGCGGAAACCTCAGCCCTCGACCCATCCAAGTCAGGTTTCAGGCCTGGCCATGGGGTAGAAACAGCACTAGTCACCCTGATGGATGACCGCCACCAGCTGGACCGAGGCATTCCAGCGCTGGTGGTACTATTAAATTGTGTCAGCAGGGTTTGACACAGTTGATCATGAGATCTAAGCTCACCGTCTCACTGAGGCTGGGATGCAGGGGACAGCCCTCAAATGGCTGATCTCCTTCCTCTGATGGGAGCTGTCAGAGCGAGAATATCTAACCGCCATCAACTCGCATGTGGAGTCCCACAGGGAGCTCCCCTCTCTCCTCTCCTATTTAATATCTTCATGTGTCCTTTTGCTCAGCGGCTGCAGCTGAGATGCAGCCAGATGGAGAAGTAAATTCTTTCTGTTCTGGATAACCATCCACTTTTGGTCTTCGGGTTTTGGGCAACAATTCAAATCTGCAAAGCACCAGGAGAATCTACTGTTTTACTTTCCATAGAGAGGGATGAAAATGTGGAATTTGCTGCCAGAGGATGCAGTGAGGACCACAGGAAGAAAGAGTTTTCAAAGGGACAGGAGAGCCCTCTTTAAGTATTTGAAAGGTTGTCACTTGGAGGAGGGCAGGATGCTGTTTCTGCTGGCTGCAGAGGATAGGACACGCAGTAATGGGTTTAAACTTCAAGTACAACGATATAGGCTAGATATCAGGAAAAAGTTTTTCACAGTCAGAGCAGTGGAATAGGCTGCCTAAGGAGGTGGTGAGCTTCCCCTCACTGGCAGTCTTCAAGCAAAGGTTGGATACACACTTTTCTTGGATGCTTTAGGATGCTTTGGGCTGATCCTGCGTTGAGCAGGGGGTTGGACTAGATGGCCCCTTCCAACTCTAGGATTCTGTGATTCTGTGAAAGTTGATCGGATAGATTTGTGAAGGAGAGATATGTCAGTGTCTACTGGCCATGGTGGTTGTGGGGAACCTCCAGGTTAAGAGGCACTCTCTATATCCCAGAGCCCGGAGACAGTATCAGGGGAAGGCCTCGGCCTCTCCAGCCTTTGTTTGGCCCTCCAGAGGCACTGGCTGGCCCCTGTGTGAGACAGGAGGCTGGACTGGATGGACCCCTGGTCTGACCCAGCAGGGCTCTCCTGATGTCCTTAGGAAGGCCTCGGCCTCTCTGCCCTGTTGCTGGCCCTCCAGAGGAACTGGTTGGCCCCTGTGTGAGACAGGAGGCTGTACTGGATGGACCCCTGGTCTGACCCAGCAGGGCTCTCCTGATGTCCTTAGGAAGGCCTCGGCCTCTCTGCCCTGTTGCTGGCCCTCCAGAGGCACTGGCTGGCCCCTGTGTGAGACAGGAGGCTGGACTGGATGGACCCCTGGTCTGACCCAGCAGGGCTCTCCTGATGTCCTTAGGAAGGCCTTGGCCTCTCTGCCCTGTTGCTGGCCCTCCAGAGGAACTGGCTGGCCCCTGTGTGAGACAGGAGGTTGGACTGGATGGACCCCTGGTCTGACCCAGCAGGGCTCTCCTGATGTCTTTAGGAAGGCCTCGGCCTCTCTGCCCTGTTGCTGGCCCTCCAGAGGAACTGGTTGGCCCCTGTGTGAGACAGGAGGCTGTACTGGATGGACCCCTGGTCTGACCCAGCAGGGCTCTCCTGATGTCCTTAGGAAGGCCTCGGCCTCTCTGCCCTGTTGCTGGCCCTCCAGAGGAACTGGCTGGCCCCTGTGTGAGACAGGAGGCTGGACTGGATGGACCCTTGGTCTGACCCAGCAGGGCTCTCCTGATGTCCTTAGGAAGGCCTCGGCCTCTCTGCCCTGTTGCTGGCCCTCCAGAGGAACTGGTTGGCCCCTGTGTGAGGCAGGAGGCTGGACTGGATGGACCCCTGGTCTGACCCAGCAGGGCTCTCCTGATGTCCTTAGGAAGGCCTCGGCCTCTCTGCCCTGTTGCTGGCCCTCCAGAGGAACTGGCTGGCCCCTGTGTGAGACAGGAGGCTGGACTGGATGGACCCTTGGTCTGACCCAGCAGGGCTCTCCTGATGTCCTTAGGAAGGCCTCGGCCTCTCTGCCCTGTTGCTGGCCCTCCAGAGGAACTGGCTGGCCCCTGTGTGAGACAGGAGGCTGGACTAGATGGACCCCTGGTCTGACCCAGCAGGGCTCTCCTGATGTCCTTAGGAAGGCCTCGGCCTCTCTGCCCTGTTGCTGGCCCTCCAGAGGAACTGGCTGGCCCCTGTGTGAGACAGGAGGCTGTACTGGATGGACACCCCCTGGTCTGACCCAGCAGGGCTTTTCTCATGTTCTTTATCCTTATCTATCCATTGTTCCTCTTAATATTTCTGAAACAGCCTAGGGGGTGGGACGTGTCCGGCTGTCCAAGTTGGAATAGGGCCAATCAGGGTGCAGCCAGCTTTGCCCTGATTGGCCCTGCAGCTCCCGCCCTCCGTCCCTGGACTCTAGCCTCTTTGCTCTCAGACGCCTCAATGCCTAGAGCCTGCAGCAGGTAAGGGGAGAGGGCTCTGGGCAAAGGGTGGTGGTGGCGGGGTTCCTAACTCTAACGAGGGCGTCCTGGCCCGCTGACTGTCTGCTAATGAGCTCTGTCCCAGGCCTGCTAATGAGCTGGCCAGGCCCTGGCTGCGAGCTGCTCTGCAGTTACTCTGGAGTCCGAGCGGCCCAGAGCCACCTTAAACTGCCTTGCTGGAGGGGCCAGGAGGGCCCTTTCGGGGTCCGTTCTTAGGGACGGGCTTTGAAGCTAGGTTATTTATATTTCAGTTTATTGACCGCCACTCCCAGACCATGCTGGCTCATGGTAGTTTACAAAATCACAATAAAGCAAGAATAAAACACATTCTCCCACTGGCCTAAACCAGTCAACACCCTGCCCAATGTCCCCAACTAGTCCCAATATGCAGCACCCACCAACCTCGGGAGGCTGCCCAGATGGACGGGGCATTAAGGGCCACAGAAGCCTTTGGGGCCAATGGAGGAGGGACCCAGATCTTCCACAGCCTGGCGGAAAGCTCCATCTTGCAGGCCCTGCGGAACTGTGATGTTTCCATCAGGGTCCTCACCTCTTCCGGGAGCTCATTCCATCAAGTCAGGGTCAGGACCAAAAAGGCCCTTAATTTGTGTGAGAGAAAAACAATATTTTAAAAAGCCAGAAGACTGGACGCCAGGGTTGCTTCAGGTAGGGTTGCCAGGCCTGGCCATGCTGGTGGTGGAGGGTGGGGCTGGGGGCACCTTCCAGAAGCTGGGAGGGATGACGTCACATGCGGTCTTCATCCAGAACTGATTGCGGCACACCTGAGCTGTGGCAGGGGGGACGCTCCGGCTTTGGGCAAAACTCTGTGGTCGAAGAGGCTTCCAGTGATTTCTGCCCAGATGCCAGGGCATCACCCCCATGAGCCCAGCATGCCCCCATCACTGTCGGTTCATGTCAGCGTGTTGCATTCATTTGCGGCCGAGTAGAATGCCAAAGACTCATTCCTTCCAAAGCAGCAGCTGAGCGCTCTAGCCTGGGGAAGCTCCAGGCCGCAGCTGGAGGCTGGCAACCCAAGCACCCGCCATCCTGCCTGCCTCTCTCCCATCCTTTCCGGCACAGCAGAGGGGGCCCTGCCTGCACGGGGGAGAGCGGAGCCGGTCTGCCCAGGCGAGCGGCAGGGAAGCCCCAAAGGGCTCCTTCTCAACACTTGCTAAGAAGCTCCTTACGGCTGACATCGGCCACCAGCCCTCTGTGAGTCTGGCTCTCCTGTTATTGACGGCAAGGAGGCTGAAAGGGAAGGAGGAGAAGCTTCTGTATAAAGGGGCCCGGGCCAGGAAGCCAGGCAAAAAAATACAGGCAGGCACTTGATTGACACGGGCCTTCCTAGAACAGACCTTTGCACCTCACGGCTGGCTGTGGGCGGGCGGGGGGGGGACATGCATGCAAAGCCCCCTCCCCACCCTCCACTGCAATCAAAATCAAAAAACAAATCAAATTGCCCTCTTGAACTGAGCCTGTGATCCCTGATCCCGCAAGGGGTGTAATTACAGGGGATGCTAAACATCCTCTCTGCGTGGGGACGTGCAGATTGGCTGTCCCCCTTGGTCTCTGAGTGCCTGCACTGGTGCGAGCACAGCGGTTGCAGAGTCAGAGCAGCCCTCCAACCCGCAGTGGCCCCTGGTGAGCGAAGACACCATCTGCAACGGCAGGGGAAATCAGGCCCACGACATCTGGAGTAAGGGGCTGGAGAGGCTGGACTGGGGGGCACAATCTGCCTGCAGCGTCCAAAGATTCTCCCCCCCACCACCACCACCACCCCATTTGGCCTCTCACAGTCTCCACAAAGTCATTCCAAACCCAGGCGGAGCTCCCCCAGGCCACCTTCTCCAAGGTCAGGGAGTGGGGAGGAGATCCCCCACAAATGGGGGCTACTAGGGGGGGGTCTCTGGCTCTGTAGAAGAGCCCGCAGAAAAGCCCAGATTCAATCCCCAGCATTTTCAGATGAAAGGACGACAAGAAGAAGGGCAGGTTGTTATACCCCACTTTTCGTTACCTTAAGGAATCCCGGAGCAGCTTCCAATGGCCTTCCCTTTGTCTTTCTCTTTCCACAACAGGTACCCTGAGAGGTCGATGGGGCTGAGAGAACCCAGGCAGAACTGCTTTGCGAGAACAGCTCTGAGAGAACAGTGACTGGCCTGAGGTCACTAAGGAGGCTTCATGTGGGGGAGGAGGAGAGGGGGACCGAGCTCAGGTTCCCCGAGGAAAGGTTGCTGCTCTTAACCAGGGCACCACGCTGGCCGGCTCTCCCAATGTCCAGGCAGGAAGGGATGGGAACGGCCTCTGCCTGGGGCCCTGGAGAGCCACAGACCGTCTGCGCCTCCTAGGTGCCCAGTTCAATCCCCGCCACTTCCAGTTGAAAGAGTCACGCAGGGCCCTGGGGACATGGGGTTGCCAGCTCTGGGTTGGGAAATACCTGCAGACTTTGAGGTGGAGACAGGAGAGGGTGGGATCTGGGGTAGGAGAAGCCTCAGGGGAGGATCGTGCTACGGAGTCCAACCCCCCCCCCCGAGTTTTACAGCTAATCTCCAGGCAACAGACGTCCATGCCTGCGGAGAAAATGGCAGCTTTGGAGGGTGGGCTCCACAGCATCATACCCCACTGGGGTCTCTCCCTGTCCAGCTCTCTCCCTGAGAGCCATCTTGGTGTCGTGGTTAGGTGTGCAGACCTAGTTTGGCAAGCCGGGTCTGACTCTGCTCTCCCCCACATGCAGCCAGCTGAGTGACCTTGGGCCAGTCACAGCCCTGATAAAGCTGTTCGGACCGAGACTGGGCCAACCTTGCTTAGCTGTCCAGGTGTGGCAGGACTGGCTTGGCATGGCCCAGAAAGGTCCGGACACCACTAAAATGTGTGCCAAGTCCCACAGGGTCACAGCCAACTTACGGCAACCCATGTTCAGAGATGTTTTGCCATGGCCTGCCTCTGTCCAGCCTTCGTGGTCTCCCATCCAAGGCCAGACCATGCCTGGAAGCTGGATTGGCGTCATGGTTAAGAGTGGCAGCCTCTAATCTTTAGAGCTGCGTTTGGTTCCCCACCCCTCCTCCTCCACATGCAGCCAGCTGGGTGAGCTTGAACCAGTCACAGTTTTCTCAGAGCTCTCTTGGCCCCACCTACCATACAGGGAAGGGAAGGCGACTGTAAACCCCCTGGAGACTCCTTTGGATATGAAAAGCAGGGGGACAAAAAGCCGTCTCTTCTTCTGCTGCTGCTTCTGCTTCCCGGACTGCGCTGGAAAGGCTGCCTTGCGCCCTCCTTCTACTCAGAATACTTTGAGCCTTTCCTTGGCAACACAAACGGTGCGGAGGAGGGTGGGAAGTCAGAAGGCCTGACTCTGACCTGGACATCATGCAGAGACACCCAGGCCCCAACATCTGGCCCAGATGCACACATGCTCTGCATGCGGAATCTCTTCCCGAAGCATTTTGGCAGCTCTGGTCCAGAATGCGGCAGCTCCCGGGGCCCAAGGGGATCGGACCCACAAAGAGGGGCCTTGAGGCACACACAGAGGCCCAAAGGAGTCTGCTGCAGCTGGCTGGGAAATTAGGAAACGGAGCTGCTCTTCTACTCTCCCCCCCCCTCCCCCGGTTTCTTTTGGCCAGGATGTTCCCTCCAGCAAAGACCCCCTTGCCTGTGTTGATGTACGCAAATGCCCGGCATCTCCCAGAAAACAACCCCATTATTCCATCAGCCTGAGGAAAGATATTCCTTCTGATGCGTGCAGCCACACAAAGGCCAGCCTATTTGGGGGATTAACCAGGCAGGCGCAAAGATCTCCCAATTTCGTAGCTCCCAGCTAGAGAAAGAATAGATTATTCCGCTCATTAATCAAAATCTAGGTCACTTGTCAAACGACGGCCAACGTGAAGGCGCTGAGCACAAGTGACTGTTTGGGGGCAGCTTGGCCTCCCCCGGGCGCCACAAAGCCCCCCCCCCCCCCCCGACCGTGTGGGCACCTTCACTGGCTCTTCGCATCGGACTCTTTTCTCCAAATGGGTGCTGCCATAGAGTCACGCTGCTGATCCCAAATACCCAGGATCAGGATCCAGGTGAGGAACGGAGCTGGAAGGTGGGTGGCAGGTGACAGTGGAGGAGCGAGAGGGTTGGGAGTGTCCTGCATAGTGCAGGGGGTTGGACTAGATGACCCTGGAGGTCCCTTTCCACTCTATGATTCTATGATTCTAAATTCCGTCTAAACCTCCGGAAGAAGTTCCTGACAGTCAGAGCGGTTTCTCAGTGGAACAGGCTTCCTCGGGACGTGGTGCGTTCTCCATCTTTGTAGATTTTTAAGCAGAGGCTGGAGAGCCATCTGACGGAGAGGCTGATTCTGTGAAGGCTCAAGGGGGTGGCAGGTGACAGTGGAGGAGCGAGAGGTTTGTGAGTGTCCTGCACAGTGCAGGCGGTTGGACTAGAATGACCCAGGAGGTCCCTTCCAACTCTATGATTCTGTGATTCTAAATTCTGTCTAAACCTCCGGAAGAAGTTCCTGACAGTCAGAGCGGTTTGTTAAACATTTATTGGGTTATATATGGTTTTGTCGACCCAGCCCTCCCCCCTCCGAAAACAGTCAATGATGGGCCAGAGGGGGTGGGAAGGGGAGGGTCCCCGGGTGGGCGTGTCCACAGCTCGGCTCCCCAATCCGATTCTGCACCATCGTATCACTTCTGGAGTTTCTCGGAGCCTGAAGAAGGTTTCAGGAGTTTCTCAAGGTTAAGAAAGTAGAGAAAGGCTGTCCTTGGAGACCAACCTGCTGGTTTCCTGAGATCCGATGGAGTCAGGCTAGCCTGGGCAATCCGAGCTTCCTCTCTAGTTCAGGATTAGGTATCAGGTGATGTGAAAGATGTTCATCTGAGACCCTGGAGAGCTGCTCCCAGCCTAAGTATTATTATTCTTATTTAATTTCTATGCCGCCCCTCCCCATAGACAATACGGACCTCGATGGAATCACCAATTCAACAAGAGGCTGCTTCCCACGCATGGCAGAAGATGGCTGAGAAAGACCCCTGGCTTCTCGGTCTTGGGGGGGGGGGAGCTCCGGGCAGATTGGCCATCGGGTGACCCCAACCACTCTTGGTCTTCATCCGCACCCCCCCCCCTCTTCAGCCACCAGATTTTCAGGCTAGAAGCTTTCCAAGAGCCAAAACTCCCTTTGCAGAATCACAGAGTTGGATGAGGCTCATCTAGTCCACCCTCCTTCATCAGAGATCTTGTTGGTCTCCTAAGGAGCCCTTGGGCATCTGTTGAGCAGCTCCTTCCTAGAGCAACCCTCCTGCTTCTTCCATGGTAGCTTCCCGTGCCTTTATGGGCTCAGCACAGGTGGGAATCCCAGGAGGAGGTCTGCCGCTCTGGTCTGCAGGCTGGCTTCAGGGGCGGCCCCTCCCCTGCCCAGCCCCGCCCCCCAAGCAACAAGGGCCCAGTGTGGAGGGCACTGACCCACGACAGGGGCTTGGTGGGCTCCCTGGGGTCACCTCCTGGCTCTGCACCGCTGCTGGGCGGACCTGGAGCCCCAACAATTGGCCCCACCCACTCACTCTGCTGCCACCAAGTGAGCAGAGGGACCCTCCGGTCACAATCTCTGTCCTTGTGTGTCCCCCCTTCAGAGCACTGCTCAAGACTAATCTGGCTTGTCTCCTGTTTCTTAAACAGCTAGACGGAGTCAGGGAGCACTGTAGAGAGAGGCCAGAATTTCAGGGAAGATGTTTCCAAGGGGCCACGTTCCCTTTGTGAATGCTGCCAAGGGGAGCGAAGACTCCTGAGAGCTGACCCCCTGCAAACTGTGCAGGCCTCAAAGTTGCTGTTGGGCTCTGATCTAGCTTTCCCACCGCAGCCCGACCCAGCTCCCCTCGGAGAGGGCTTCTCAAAGGCCCGGGCAATACTTGATGTTCCGGTCTTCAGAGCACCACACCCAGTGGCCTTGAGGGCCACGAACGAGCCACGTCGCCCTGGGGCCG